>NC_060161.1:35602118-35614311 GCF_021292245.1 Micropterus dolomieu
GTCTACATTTCTGTTTTTTTCTGTCAAGATGGGGTGCTGAGTGTACATTACTGAGAAATAAAATGAACTTTTTTGATTTTTGGAAAATGGCTGCAATGAAACAAAGAGTGAAAAATTTAAAGGGGTCTGAATACTTTCCGTACCCACTGTATATTTTTTACGTTGTTTGTTGTATTTTTTGTTTGTTTTGTTGTGTTTCATGTAGAGTTTATTTTGTATCCAGGAAGAGTAGTAGGGGGATCGGACTAAATAGCAAAAACTTTCATAAGTTTTAATGAGGTAATTCTACTTCTTTGTGCAAGAACATCAGACAGAACATTGACAGCAGCAGAGTTTTGTTAGAAAACAGAAACAGTCAGACGTCCTGCTGGCATGAATGAATAGACCCTCTGTTTGTCTTAATCCAACACACACACACTGAAACACACACGTCCTCCCTCTCACTTTCTCTCCACATTGCAATGTCAGCTGACTGTCAGAGAAAATAGACTTAGGTGTGTGTTTCAGTGTGCTTCTTTGTGTGCTACTGTGTGTGTTTCAGTGAGTGTGTGTTCCAGTGTGTGTGTTTCTGTGTGTGTGGTGGTATGCAGGTCAGCTGTGTGTCACACTGGGGTTAGCTTCAGTCCAGTAGCATTAACATGAATCTGGATGCCTCAGGCCTGACTCTCTTATCTGTACTTTAACATGTTGGTCTCAATGAGCACGAGTCAAGTGTCTTAGCAGGTCGTCCTATTATCTCAGGGTCGGTGGTTTGATCCCCGGGTGCACCTGTCCAGGTGTCCAAGTGTCCTGATGCTCAGACCAGCAGCTTGTAGTTCGTCTGGACCCCGGACAGTCCATCTAGGCCGGACGCTTGTTTCCTGTCCAGCCTGTCTGTATTGTCTGCACCTTCATCTTGTTACACTGACACACTCACAACAAAGGAGCGTGTTAGCTTCGCTCGTTAGCTTAGCATATCCTACTGTCTCTGTTGTGCAGCAGTTTAAACCTGGATGCAATCAACACAGCTAATAAACTCCAATAGCTTCCTTCATTTCACCTCGTCGATCGTTCTAAACTCTGGTGTGTCTCATTGTTTTTCACCACGACACAGTGAACAGTGAAACTGGATGATGTCAGCTTCACTAGAGCCTGCATGTAAAACGATTCTGCCTTCTGAGTTAAAAACACAACTTTATTATGTTCAATCCTACTTCATCTTTGGGTCTGGACCCAGCCAAGCAGCTGTACTCAGACACTACAAGAACAGTCCTCTACCACAGATCCTGCTTTTGTCTTGAGGACTACAAATCCAAACCCTGCTTCAAATGCTGCGAGACCCACTCCTGGACCCCCTGCAGTTTGCCTTTCAGAGCCAACAGGTCTGTTCACTTCTTCCTCCAGCACCTGGACTCCCCTTGAACCTACGCCGGGATCCTGTTGGTGGATTTCAGCTCTGCTTTCAACACTATTATCCCGGCCCTGCTGCAGGACAAGCTCTCTCAGATGAACGTACGTACCTGACTCTACCTGCAGGTGGATCACTGACTTCCTGACAGACAGGAAGCAGCGTCTCTGACCATCTGGTGCAGCCAGTACAATCTGGTGCTCAACACTCTCTAAACAGTGCAGATGGTCGTAGGTCGCTCCCTCAACAAAAAAGCCCAGCAGAGGAGTTTAGTTTAGTCTGCCAAATTCAATGATGGTGCTGGTACCACGTATCATTCGCTCTGCAGAGAAGGTGATGTGCTGCAATATAACATCCCTCCTGGACCTGTACCCACAGGCACCCTCAGACACCCCACAAACCTCACACAAAAGGAACAGTTTCTTTCAGTCTGCAGCCTCATCTGCCTGAGACCCCCACTGACATGGATGACTCTCAACCCCCCCCCCCCCCCCCCCCCCCCCCCCCCCCCCATTTCAGTACAGCATGCATATTCTACACATTTTGCACATGTAAATCCAAAGTGTGTCCACGTGTTTGATCTGTACGCAGACGACACTGTCCTCTACATCAACAAATGTGACTTCAGTCTCACAACATCAAGCCACACACACAGGTAAACCAATGTAGTGTAGTGAACCGACAGTTTGGATTTGTGCATTTTATATTAAATAATTTTGGACTACTCAAATATTATTCCCCTCTCCCTGAGAGACGGAGGGGGGTTGAGATCAACTTTCAACAGACGGCTGAAGAGACTCCAACAGAAGGGGGTGGAAAGGTTGCTTTCCCTATGTGCTGTTCCTGAGCAGCCTGATCGTAAAACTGGCACCTTTGATTCTGCAGCCTGATAACTGATGACTGTTAAACTGACTAAAGGGACATTAACCAGTAGTTAACATTTCCCTGAACAGCCTATCAGAACTCTCCTTAAAAGGGGGCAAGAATCAGACACGGAGAACCTTGGAGAATCCCCTGGCAAAAAGCCAGGGATCGGGCAGCTAGCGTGGGACCCGTGCAACAGGCCAAAGGAGGCCGCCGACACAAGCAGTAAGACCAAAACAAAGTATTCTGTGTTCAGGGAGGTCCCATAGTGTTAATATTGTCTTTTAACTCATAGCTTACTTTCATTCGTTCTCCTCTGCCGTGGGAGTCAAATCCTCCCACAATCGAACCTCCATTCTCATTGTTTAGCCATTGTATATTTCTCTGATGTATTTAACCACCTTTTTATATCACCTTAGTTAATAAATTCACTATAACCAAGGAATTGTGTGTATTGCCTACTTCTGAGTCCCTGCCAAGAGAATTTACCCTTTAGATATGAGACTGACTGATTGATTTAAGATAATTGAGCGAATATTAACTATCTGATCACTGGTGAATAATTGTATAATTATTAAAAGCTACCTAGAGGTCCGGAGACTCTAAATTAATAACAACTCCGGTGGTGCACCGCGAAACGAGAGATCTATAGATTAATGTTGTCTGAATATTAAAATTCATAATTGGGTAATCTCATAAATTTATTAAAATTCATAGGTAGTTTAGACCTGCTACACCATTTAATAAAAATCTACCTGGCGTCCCCTGGCAGGTTGAAGATGGTTTGGTCCAGACTGAAGGCAGCTGGAGTCTGAATGGGGGTCAGAGTGGGATGGTACGGTCCAGCAGGGGGGGAGCTGGGCTGGGAGTGGGAAAGCCTGAGGACAGACTGGCAGACAGAGACACACGTTGATGATCACATATTAAAGTTCTTCCACTAGAAACATGTGTTGGTGTGTTTGTACCCGTCCCGCAGCATCGACGTCCAATCGTAGAGGAGGAGGGATGTTCCGTGGCCGGGGCGAAGGAGGTGGAGGGGTGGAGTTTAAACCTTGTATTCTCATTGGCTCTTTGCTGCCCAGGAGCCGGAAGTTGAAAGGCTCTTCGTGCGTTGGGGAGGATGGCCCGCTGCGCATTGCTAGCCCCACCCCCTCGCGGCCTCTGATTGGCTGAGCCAGCAGATGGGCACCTCCGTCTATGTCCCGGCCAATCATCTCAAGGGACTCCAGCGAGTGGGCGTGTCTCATGGTGTCCATCACCCGCCTGAACCCCGCCCCTTCCAGTCGCTCCTCAAAGTCCGTGCATGTCCATCGCCCACGGCGATAGGGCTCGCCCCGCCCGCCGCTGCCGGAACCGCCCACCGTCAGCCTCACCACCCTGAATCTGGAGGAAGACCCTGCACCCTGCCCCGGGGCATCATGGGACATGTACTTCCTCTTCAGAGAGGGCGTGTTCGGCTGGGAGGAGCTTCCCAGAGGGCTGCAGGAGAAGGAGGAGGCTGCTGATTGGAGGGCAGTCAGGACCACGCTGGGAGCTGATTGGCCAGCTGGAGTTTGGTTGAAATCTGAGGTCACGCTGGTGATCTGGAAGCCACTCCTCTTTTTACCACCGCTCATCCTCACAAACCCACCGCAGACTCACTGAAACACACAAAGACAACGCGTGACTTACGAGGACGCTTCACTAAAAGGTGTTTGTGCGCTCGCTGCTGGAAAACTGGACTTATTTACAGAGTTCAGAGAGAGGAGCTTCTTTTTATCTTAACATAAAAGCTTCAGATGCTACACTGACTTGTAACAGGCAGTACGACACCAACACGACTCTTCAGCGAGGAGCTATAAGAAGAAGCAGCACGTATATACTGTACAGTGTGAGTTCTGCTAGCTCCGTGTTCTCAGTATGGACATCAGGCAGAGGCTGAAGAGACAGAAGAAGAACATGTTGTCAGATGAAGCTAAGAACAAGCAGCAGGCTGCCAGACGGCGAGCCGGCCTTCTTTCTGTTGGACCAGCCAGTCATATGTCTCTTGTGCTGGGTGTTTAGCTGTTAGCAGATTTGCTAGTGTTTGATGGTGATGTGATGAAAACAAGTGCACATGTGCAGCTGAGCTGAGTTACAACTTTCCAAACAGTAAAGTCTGACTGATAATGGAGTCTCTGTGCTGTAACCACTAACCCCCTGACCTCAACCTGACACCAGGTCTAAACCCCGACACGTTAAGGTTTACCTGCTGCTGCTGTTCCCAGACTGGAGACGAGTCCTCACAGGTTCTGTGGAGTCAGCTTTATGTCCACAGAAAGACTAACAACAAACACCGTGGAGAGGGAGACTGCACCACACTGTCTCTCTCTCTCTCTCCTGCTGTTATGGTCAGTGTCTCTCGCCCCGCACTCCTCTTCTTCTTCTGTGCTTCCTGTTTCCTCTGACTCTGTTCTGTTGCTGGTTGCTTCAGGCTGCAGCCTGTTGCACAATCTGGATTACAGAGTGTGTGCTGAGTTCAGGTTCTGCAGGATCTGAGCTGTAAAACCACATTCACACAGTCTGCACACGCACTGCTGCTACTACTTGTACTCGGAGTATATGTACTCTCTGTCTGCACACGCACTGCTGCTACTACTTGTAATCGGAGTATATGTACTCTCTGTCTGCACACGCACTGCTGCTACTACTTGTACTCGGAGTATATGTACTCTCTGTCTGCACACGCACTGCTGCTACTACTTGTACTCTATTCTATACTCTATAGTATATGTACTCTCTGTCTGCACACGCACTGCTGCTACTACTTGTACTCGGAGTATATGTACTCTCTGTCTGCACACGCACTGCTGCTACTACTTGTACTCTATTCTATACACTATAGTATTTGTACTCTGTCTGTACATGTAGTAGCAGTTCCTACTTGTACTCTCAGTGTGTACATGTGGGGTCTTCCTTCATACATCGGTCTGCCGGCTGCAGTAACTTCACTCACTGATTGGCTGGTTGGTTTATCTTCAGATTACTCTGTATCTCCACCAGAGGAAATGAGACGGAGGTGGAACCATTAGATAAAGTTCAGGAAACTGCACAGCTGTCTCTGACGCTTGGTTGAAACTCTGATCATTAGTACTTCAGTGAGTACTGCTCCTGTGAGTTCTGACTAACAGTAGACTTTAAACAGACTAAAACAACAAGTTAAAACTTTAAACCTGCTACAACATCCAGTAAGAGACTAAAAGTTCATTTCACATTCTTAGTGACCCTCGAAGGGTCCTGAGCCACAGGTTGGGACCCACTGAACAGATTAATGATGAGTGTTATGATGCAGTGTTATTTAAACAGCTGTCAGTGAGGGTTCTGTCCTCGGCCCTGGGTTTAGGGTTAGTGAAGCTGAAAAACTCTCAGCTGTACTTTACAAAGTACAAATACTCTGAACGCCGAACTAGTTGTATAAAGTACAAATACTCTGAACGCCGGACTAGTTGTATAAAGTATAAATACTCTGAAAGCCGGACTAGTTGTATAAAGTACAAATATTCTGAACTGAAAACTGGAAAACTGCTCTGGTGCCAGCTGTATAAAGTATAAATACTCTGAACGCCGGACTAGTTGTATAAAGTATAAATACTCTGAACGCCGGACTGGAAAACTGCTCTGGTGCCAGCTGTATAGTATCTATACTCTGAAATATTATCTGTACTTTATAAAACTCACACCAGTTGTTTAAAGTACAAATACTGTGAAACGGGTAGTAAACAACAATCCCTCTGACGTCATCGTAAACAAAGACTCACGTTCACTCAGCTGAAGCGCGCTCCCGGTGCTGCTCCGGATCAGCGGCCGCGCGCCTCTGTCTCGCTCGCTCTCCGATGACGTCACCGCCGGGCCCCGTGACACAATCGGTGTATTATACACAGGAAGTGGGCATGCGCAGTACAGCCTCGGGCCAGCCGCAGGCGGCGGGAGCGCGCACAGAGAGAAAAGTTTCAAGAGGAGTTCCTCCAACTTCTTCTTCTGCGGGTTTTCTTCTTCTTTTAGTCCACCACAGATCCGGCCTGCAGCGGGAGGCTCCTTCTTCTTCTTCTCTAAGGAGAAACTAACTCTTCTTCTGCTTCTCTGCCTCCCCTCTCTCTGTAAACCGCGCGCGCCTCTTGAACAGCCAGTAATCACCTTCATCCTCCTCCTCCTCATCATCATCATGTCCGGGGAACACGGCCCCCCCGCCTTCCCCTGGTAGAGTGAGAGACGGGACGTGCGCGTGAACGAGCAACGCGCGTGCGCGACTGGGAAGTGCATGCGCCGTGCAGACGGGGCGAGGGGTATATTTTATTCAGTCCACATGTCAGAATCAGAAGGAGCTTTATTGTCAAGTAGTGTTTTACACACAAGAGGAATTTGCTGTGGTGATGAGGTGCTGCAGGTAGACAAACATCCAGTCGACATAAATAAATGTGGAAATATATAAATATGGAATAGAAGAACAACAGATACATACATGTGCATTATTCTGGGTCTGTGCAGATGTAACGCAACAGAAGAGAATATTGTGTACATATTAATACCTGACAACATAAAAATATACAACAAAGATCAACAATCAACAACAAATATGTGCAACATGTCAGGTCTGAGCCCGACACGAGATGAAACAGGATTTATGTGCAGAGACATTTGTATTGTTTGTAAGTGGTCTGGAGGCTGCAGACGGGAAGAAACTGTTTTTGGCGAGAGGTTTTGGTCCTGATGGACCGCCGCCTCCTGCCAGAGGGGAGAGTCTGAAACAGTTTGTGTCCGGGGTGGGAGGAGTCAGCTGCAATCTTTCCTGCTCGCCTCAGAGTCCTGGAGCCAATCACCTTCTCTGCAGAGCGAATGATGCGCTGCAGCCTGCCCTTGTCCCTGGCGGTGGCAGCAGCGTACCAGATGGTGATGGAGGAGGTGAGGATGGACTCAATGATGGAGGTGTAGAAGTGCACCATCTTTGTCTTTGGCAGGCTGAACTTCTTCAGCTGCCGCAGGAACTACATCCTCTGCTGGGCCTTCTTGGTGAGGGAGGTGATGTTCAGTTCCCACTTGAGGTCCTGGGAGATGATGGTGCCCAGGAAGCAGAAGGAGTCCACAGTGGAGACGGGGGAGTCACACAGGATGATGGGGGAGGGTGGAGCTGGGCTCTTCCTGAAGTCCACGACCATCTCCACTGTCTTCTGAGCGTTGAGCTCCAGACTGTTCTGGCTGCACCAGGTCACCAGATGGTCGATCTCCCACCTGTATGCGGACTCATCCCCACCTGAGATGAGCCCAATGAGGGTGGTGTCGTCTGCAAACTTCAGGAGCTTGACAGACTGGTGACTGGAGGTGCAGCTGTTGGTGTACAGGGAGAAGAGAAGGGGGGAAAGAACGCAGCCCTGAGGGGAACCAGTGCTGATGGTCCTGGAGTCAGAGACATGTTTTCCCATCTTTACGTGCTGCTTCCTGTCCGTCAGGAAGTCTGTGATCCACCTGCAGGTGGAGTCAGACACGTTCAGCTGAGAGAGCTTGTCCTGCAGCAGGGCCGGGATGATGGTGTTAATAGCAGAGCTGAAATCCACAAACTGGATCCTGGTGTAGGTTCCCGGGGAGTCCAGGTGCTGGAGGATGTAGTGAAGGGCCATGTTTACTGCATCATCTACAGACCTGTTGGCTCTGTAGGCGAACTGCAGGGGGTCCAGGATCTGGTCTGTGATAGATTTGGGGTGGGACAACACAAGGCGTTCAAAGGACTTCATAACCACAGAGGTCAGGGCGACGGGTCTGTAGTGGTTTAGTCCTGTGGTCCTTGGTTTCTTGGCCCTTGTATTGATTTTATTCATTTGTATTTTATTTATTGTTCTGTTGTTTTGGTGTTCTATAAATAAATTCTGATCGATTGATTAATTAATGTTTTATTCTGACAGAAACATTTAAATAATATGAAAGTATCTGAACATCATAAAGAGAATAATTCTGAATCATAACTCAGTAATTTAATGTCTTATTATGACAGAAGGCCGATTTAAAACATCTTGATGAAATCTTTGTAGAACTTTTTCAATCCCCCACTGTGTCCCTGAACAAGACACTTAACCCCTCGCTGCTCCAGAGGCGTGCGACCTCTGACACATAGCAGCTGTAAGTCGCTTTGGATGAAAGCATCAGCTAAATGCATAAATGTAATGTACTCCTTGTAGTTATTTGTTTTATGTATACTTTATGTATTTATAGATCATAAACCTCATCAGAACCTTTGAGGCTTCAGGGCAGATGAAGACCCTGCTGTAGGGTGTCAGTGCAGTGACCTCTTGTGATCAGCTGACGCCGCTGCAGCCTGGTGCAGCTGGGAAAGACTCACGAGGCTGCAGGACTTTAAATCTTTTAAGTGCGTCTGGACTCAGAGGTAAAGGTTTGAATGTGCCCTGAAACGCTGTTCAGACTCCATGGTGTAACTGTATACTGCATATACGTGCAGTGTGTACGTGTTATACTACGTCTCCACTCGAGCCCGACTGATCTGGGTTTATGGAGGACCGATGCCGATATTAAAGTGAAAAAGAGACGATATTTAGATTTAGAGAATGATTTGGAAAGTAGACCCCTTTCCTGTATAAACTACACAGGCTGATACTGAAAGCTGGTATGTATGTGGGCTATAAAACCTTTTCCTGAAGGGATTATGTTAATAAAATAGATTACTGTCTCAACAACTTAACATGTAAACAATTGTCCATCAGTAAATATTTGTTGCAGGAAGGTGCAACTGTCACACATGACACACATGATCTGCAGCTTTGAGACTGAGAGAATTAAGATGTTAGAGGATATTTAGAAGTGAACTAGGGACAAATGTTGACTGGTCACTACGACTGTTTCAGAAATAAATCTACAATCACATCTGTCACCATTAACCTTCTGTGGGGCAGGACAAAGCCGGGGGAGTGCAGTGAAAAACGGGAGGGTTAGCAAGTCATGAAGGTTTGTTGAATCAAAGTTTAGTAGACCGCTAATTCTAACAAATACTAATAATAAAGTTCCACTGTATAACAACCCAGGGTGTTATCCTGTGGAACAACAGCAGTAATGATTTAAAATTATGTAAAAACTTATTGCAATTGAAATGTATATTTAAAAAAAGAATCCTTGATGGATATGAGCTGGAACAGTGATTTTCTTTTTTGATCTTCATATAGTTAAGTTTAGGTAAGTTACATAGTTTAAGTAGTTAAAACATATCAGTGAAGTGGGGATAGGACTTCTCCCTACCCCCTTTGAACATGACTGTTATCTGGACAATCTGCAGATGATCTTTTTTTGTTGATTGTTTATTTTTATTCAGTAACATGTTCAATAAAGAGTTGAAAAAAAAAATTGTTTACAGGAGAAGTGATGGGTCTGTTTTTATTATTAGAATTTAAATCATGTAATTAACGTGACAAATGACGGACTCACCGCTAGCAGCCCTCTGCCTGTTTCTACACACTGCAGTCAGCTGATTATTGTCTTTAGTGGATTTTCTGGTGCAGCAGTGTTGTTAACAGGCGAGCTGCAGAACTGTTTCTTTATCAATAGTCAAATATCTGCTGTCATAAACGCTGAAGCAGATTAAATGCAGTTAGCTCATATCGGCCGATAGTATCGGCCTGCCGATATCTCGGTCGGGCTGATATATCGGTCAGGTTCTAGTCTTTACTTCAGCTGAAACAAACGCTGAGCAGCTGGACCATGACAGAAAATATACAAATCTGAATCAACAGATAAAAAATAAACAACTTAAGAACTAAAGACTTCCTGTTGGTGGCATAAGAACCTGACTCAGTCCGATCAAATCAACCAATCAGACTACACCGTCTCCTCTGGACGTCATCATGTGTTGCATCATCATGTGATGTCACTTTATTTCACAGAAACAGAACAACCATTCATCTTTACAAAGCTCTTAAACACACCGCGAGAACTCCGTTAGCCTGCCCCATTTAAATCTATGGGCCCTGCTAGCAGTATTAGCATCCACTATTCACACCACTGGTTCCTGTTAACGCTGTTAGCATAACCTAAAACCCCAGGGGCCCCGTATAAACCAATGGGAACTCATTCACGTCAACGTGGACACTGGTAACAACGCTAGCATTGTTCAGTGAAATTAATGGGTTCTGCTAACAGTAACACTGCTAGCAACTAGATGCTCTGCTAACGCTAGCATTTCCAATTCAAATTAATGAGCACTGCAATCAATGGGATGCTAGCAGTGTTAGCATTTCCCAATCAAATCAATGGTCTCAATGGGTTCTAGCAGTGTTCAGTATAAGACTCGGGCAGGTTGACAGCAACGTCCACACATGGAACAGCTCGGGGTCAGCTAAAGACCACATAAGGTCATGTAAACAGGTAACATGAAGGTCAGGAGTCTATATAAAAGGTCAGGAGTCTATATGAAGGTCAGGAGTCTATATGAAGGTCAGGAGTCTATATGAAGGTCAGGGGTCTATATGAAGGTCAGGAGTCTATATGAAGGTCAGGAGTCTATATGAAGGTCAGGAGTTGAAGGTCAGGAGTCTATATGAAGGTCAGGGGTCTATATGAAGGTCAGGGGTCTATATGAAGGTCAGGAGTCTATATGAAGGTCAGGAGTCTATATGAAGGTCAGGAGTCTATATGAAGGTCAGGGGTCTATATGAAGGTCAGGAGTCTATATGAAGGTCAGGAGTCTATATGAAGGTCAGGGGTCTATATGAAGGTCAGGGGTCTATATGAAGGTCAGGGGTCTATATGAAGGTCAGGGGTCTATATGAAGGTCAGGAGTCTATATGAAGGTCAGGAGTCTATATGAAGGTCAGGAGTCTATATGAAGGTCAGGGGTCTATATGAAGGTCAGGAGTCTATATGAAGGTCAGGAGTCTATATGAAGGTCAGGAGTTGAAGGTCAGGAGTCTATATGAAGGTCAGGGGTCTATATGAAGGTCAGGGGTCTATATGAAGGTCAGGAGTCTATATGAAGGTCAGGAGTCTATATGAAGGTCAGGAGTCTATATGAAGGTCAGGGGTCTATATGAAGGTCAGGAGTCTATATGAAGGTCAGGAGTCTATATGAAGGTCAGGGGTCTATATGAAGGTCAGGGGTCTATATGAAGGTCAGGGGTCTATATGAAGGTCAGGGGTCTATATGAAGGTCAGGAGTCTATATGAAGGTCAGGAGTCTATATGAAGGTCAGGAGTCTATATGAAGGTCAGGGGTCTATATGAAGGTCAGGGGTCTATATGAAGGTCAGGGGTCTATATGAAGGTCAGGAGTCTATATGAAGGTCAGGAGTTGAAGGTCAGGAGTCTATATGAAGGTCAGGAGTCTATATGAAGGTCAGGGGTCTATATGAAGGTCAGGAGTTGAAGGTCAGGGGTCTATATGAAGGTCAGGAGTCTATATGAAGGTCAGGAGTCTATATGAAGGTCAGGGGTCTATATGAAGGTCAGGGGTCTATATGAAGGTCAGGGGTCTATATGAAGGTCAGGGGTCTATATGAAGGTCAGGAGTCTATATGAAGGTCAGGAGTTGAAGGTCAGGAGTCTATATGAAGGTCAGGAGTCTATATGAAGGTCAGGGGTCTATATGAAGGTCAGGAGTTGAAGGTCAGGGGTCTATATGAAGGTCAGGAGTCTATATGAAGGTCAGGAGTCTATATGAAGGTCAGGGGTCTATATGAAGGTCAGGGGTCTATATGAAGGTCAGGGGTCTATATGAAGGTCAGGGGTCTATATGAAGGTCAGGAGTCTATATGAAGGTCAGGAGTTGAAGGTCAGGAGTCTATATGAAGGTCAGGAGTCTATATGAAGGTCAGGGGTCTATATGAAGGTCAGGAGTTGAAGGTCAGGGGTCTATATGAAGGTCAGGAGTCTATATGAAGGTCAGGAGTCTATATGAAGGTCAGGGGTCTATATGAAGGTCAGGGGTCTATATGA
>NC_060161.1:35614411-35616755 GCF_021292245.1 Micropterus dolomieu
TATGAAGGTCAGGGGTCTATATGAAGGTCAGGGGTCTATATGAAGGTCAGGGGTCTATATGAAGGTCAGGAGTCTATATGAAGGTCAGGAGTTGAAGGTCAGGAGTCTATATGAAGGTCAGGAGTCTATATGAAGGTCAGGGGTCTATATGAAGGTCAGGAGTTGAAGGTCAGGGGTCTATATGAAGGTCAGGAGTCTATATGAAGGTCAGGAGTCTATATGAAGGTCAGGGGTCTATATGAAGGTCAGGGGTCTATATGAAGGTCAGGGGTCTATATGAAGGTCAGGGGTCTATATGAAGGTCAGGAGTCTATATGAAGGTCAGGAGTTGAAGGTCAGGAGTCTATATGAAGGTCAGGAGTCTATATGAAGGTCAGGGGTCTATATGAAGGTCAGGAGTTGAAGGTCAGGGGTCTATATGAAGGTCAGGAGTCTATATGAAGGTCAGGAGTCTATATGAAGGTCAGGGGTCTATATGAAGGTCAGGGGTCTATATGAAGGTCAGGGGTCTATATGAAGGTCAGGGGTCTATATGAAGGTCAGGAGTCTATATGAAGGTCAGGAGTTGAAGGTCAGGAGTCTATATGAAGGTCAGGAGTCTATATGAAGGTCAGGGGTCTATATGAAGGTCAGGAGTTGAAGGTCAGGGGTCTATATGAAGGTCAGGAGTCTATATGAAGGTCAGGAGTCTATATGAAGGTCAGGGGTCTATATGAAGGTCAGGGGTCTATATGAAGGTCAGGAGTCTATATGAAGGTCAGGAGTCTATATGGAGGTCAGGAGTTGAAGGTCAGGAGTTGAAGGTCAGGGGTCTATATGAAGGTCAGGAGTCTATATGAAGGTCAGGAGTCTATATGAAGGTCAGGTGCTGGTGTTCGTCGAGGCCGTAGATGTGTTTGTGCTGCTCGAACAGTTCACTCAGACTCTCCAGGTAAACTTTATGGAGACACTCGATGTCCTCACTGCTGGGACTGGGAGTCTGGACAACTGGTATCGGCTTCCCCACTGAAAACAGAGTAGGGGGTTGTTAGCTATGATGCTAACTGTTGCTAACACCACAGCATCCTTAAATGAACAGTGTGCAGGTTTCAGTGGCATCTAGCGGTGAAATTACACTTCACCACCAACTCAGTACCCCCTCCCTTCCCCAGTGTTTGGTTTGTCCTTTCTGGGTTTCTGTAGAAACATGGTGGACTCCTTTGTGGATATAAAGGGCTCATTCTAAGGTTACGAAAACACAACAACAACTCTAATTCTCAGCTAAGTAGAGTCACTTAATCGTACACACTGAACCTTTAGACACACAGAGATAAAACTGTAATCCATCTTCTCCAGCAATTCTAGCTCAACATTAGGTAAGATGTCTGTGAAGATTCTCAGTCATCCAGGTCATAGTTCTCCAAAGAAAGTTAACCTTCATTCATGTGACTCTAACCTTTGTTGGATAATGTTGAGTAACTTTTGTAGTAAATGTAGTAATCATACCAATGGTGTTGATGGGCTTCCTGTAGGGCAACAGTCCAAAGCTGTACTGGAAAACTCCTCTAGCGTGAAACAGAGGCATCGCGACTCCCATGATGCTCTGCAGCCGGTTCTGTGCACACAGGACAACATTTGAAACGTTCTATTCTGTTCTATTTACAACGTTGCTATTGTGTGGTTGCTACGTTGCTCGATGCTCGAGCTATGACCTCAGTGCTCACGCTGTAGACTTGCAGGTGGAAGACATGGATAGAATGGTTTGTCCAACATGCAGAGACAAATAAAGGTATGCTAGCTATGTTTACTGGATTGATTTTAGCCTGATAGCTAGTGTCGTGTTACCACGGCACTTTCAGACGCTCTGTTTGCCATTTCACAGAGGTGCTGGGATAAACTGGCCTTATATAAACCCTGTCACAACCATTCACAGGATTTTGTTTTAGAACTTGCCGAAACCTTTAACATAAGTACGACTTAAAAAGCAATCACTCATACAGCAAAGTGTATAGAATATTTAGCCTATGACTGATCAATCAACAACAAAGTCAAAGTAAACATTACACAGCTTAACAAGCAATAACCAAAACATTCCCAATTTATCCAATCCTTATTGTCAGTGTTGGGCAAGTCACTCTGCGTCCCCTCTTCTTCCCCACTAGTCACTCTGCGTCCCCTCTTCTTCCCCACTAGTCACTCTGCGTACCCTCTTCTTCCCCACTAGTCACTCTGCGTACCCTCTTCTTCCCCACTAGTCACTCTGCGTCCCCTCTTCTTCCCAACTAGTCACTCTGCGTCCCCTCTTCTTCCCCACTAGTCACTCTGCGTCCCCTCTTCTTCCCAACTAGTCACTCTGCGTCCCCTC
>NC_060161.1:35616855-35629840 GCF_021292245.1 Micropterus dolomieu
TTCCCAACTAGTCACTCTGCGTACCCTCTTCTTCCCAACTAGTCACTCTGCGTACCCTCTTCTTCCCCACTAGTCACTCTGCGTACCCTCTTCTTCCCAACTAGTCACTCTGCGTACCCTCTTCTTCCCCACTAGTCACTCTGCGTACCCTCTTCTTCCCCACTAGTCACTCTGCGTACCCTCTTCTTCCCCACTAGTCACTCTGCGTACCCTCTTCTTCCCCACTAGTCACTCTGCGTACCCTCTTCTTCCCAACTAGTTACTCTGCATACCCTCTTCTTCCCAACTAGTTACTCTGCATACCCTCTTCTTCCCAACTAGTCACTCTGCATATCCTCTTATGGCACAATAACGGTAATAACGTTACTTAAAGCAGTACCTCTCTCTGCCTGTTCTCCGGTTCTCCGTTAGCTTCTTGGCTAACAGCTGACTTTAACAACAGAAGGTCCGGTGCCGCTGAGCTGCAGCGCGGTCGTGCATTCACATCGGGGATGGTGCGTTTAGTAGCGCAGCGTTACTTGGATTAGTAACTAATAATATAACTGTTTTGGAAATAGTAATCCGATACATTACTCTTTACTGGGAAACGTAATATTGCAGTATTCCTGCCCAACACGTTAGGCACCACTGATGCGCGACAGCGACTGTGGAATTGGCAGCTGAACTTTTTTTTTTTTTAATTACAGTTCTGCATGATTCATGTGGGTCCGATTTTCAGGTCAGAAAATCCGGATTTTTGGATTAATCTGGAAAAAAAATCACATCCCTGGCTTTTGTTTGATAGGGAGCATTATCATGCCATTATATCATCGTATAAGTGGCAATAAATGGACTTAAAATGACAAAAACATCTTTTATAGCAATTAATTCTTGGACAATATTTTATCTAACACAAGTAGTTATCATGTCAGGACTAACTAAAACCTCACTCTCCATCCAGGAGCTGTGCTTGGTCAGACCAGGTCCAAACACAGCGTCCGAGACCGACAGAGGCCAGGAAGTAGAGTAGGAGCTGATTTACAGGCTCCGATCAGAATTAATTCTTTGTGAGTAACGTCACGTTGATCAGACTGCAAGTCTTTGTTCCTGAGAAGGTGTCAGATCTTTACTCCTGTGTTCTGAACAGCACGACCTGTGTGAAAGAAACGTGGTGGGTTAATCAGTGTGACCTCTGACCTGCAGCGTCCTCAGAGGAGAGCCGGTGGGATTCTCCATCTGATCAAACAACTCGTTCTCTCCAAAGGAAAAGACAGGAACCAGCTGAGCCCTGCACACAAACACGCAGTCAGTATACTGTTTGTAAGTCCACCTCTTGGAGCCCCGCCCCCATCATAAGCTCCACCCACCCGTGTTTGAGAGCCAGTTTGATGAAGCCCTTCCTGTTTCGGACCTGGAACGAAACGCACAGGCGTTCAGTCTCATGAAAATCAGTGACATGAACCTTTTCTCCCGACTTTCATATCTTCCAGCCAGCGAGCTGGTGGACTCTTTACTGAACCAGACGACGGCGTTTCCCTCAGGTACTAGCGCGCTAACGTTGGCTCAGGTAGATCGTAACTATTTGTAATCTCTAGGTGGGAACTAGTTAGTGAGCTTTGACCTGGGTTAATGTAGTGATGATGAGCAGTCAGTGAACGTTCCCAGGTCATAGTTTCCAACCGGACTGGGTGAAGACACTCCAAGACCTTTCACCTCTCGTGCAAGAGGCTTCTTTCTCAGTAACGCAGCTGATGTGTCCACACTGCCTCACAGAGGAATTTAACTACTTCTCTTTACTTCATCCTCTACTGAAGCAACACGGCTGCACTCTGACTGACCGTCTGGACTCTGTTAGAGACTTGCAACACAATCAGAGTCAGGAGACCTCAGTCGGATCTAATTCATTCAGTAAGGTGACGGAATAAAACCTACCTGCAGCGTTAAAGCTCCCGGTCGGGCGTCCAGAGACTCTGGAGCTCCGCCCACCGCGATGACAGCAACGTTACCTCCTTCAGGACGACTGACCAGGTACGACAGGCTGGCCTTAGAGCTGGACACCAGGCCTGGCAGAGAGACAGGTTAGAAAGACAGGCAGGTTAATAAAGACAGGCTGGCCTTAGAGCTGGACACCAGGCCTGGCAGAGAGACAGGTGGGGGACAGGCAGGTTAATAAAGACAGGCTGGCCTTAGAGCTGGACACCAGGCCTGGCAGACAGACAGGTGGGGGACAGACAGGTTAACAAAGACAGGCTGGCCTTAGAGCTGGACACCAGGCCTGGCAGAGAGACAGGTGGGGGAAACACAGGTTAATAAAGACAGGCTGGCCTTAGAGCTGGACACCAGGCCTGCCAGACAGACAGGTGGGGGACACACAGGTTAACAAAGACGGGCTGGCCTTAGAGCTGGACACCAGGCCTGGCAGAGAGACAGGTTAACAAAGACAGGCTGGCCTTAGAGCTGGACACCAGGCCTGGCAGAGAGACAGGTGGGGGACAGGCAGGTTAATAAAGACAGGCTGGCCTTAGAGCTGGACACCAGGCCTGGCAGACAGACAGGTGGGGGACAGACAGGTTAACAAAGACAGGCTGGCCTTAGAGCTGGACACCAGGCCTGGCAGAGAGACAGACAGGTTAATAAAGACAGGCTGGCCTTAGAGCTGGACACCAGGCCTGGCAGACAGACAGGTGGGGGACAGACAGGTTAATAAAGACAGGCTGGCCTTAGAGCTGGACACCAGGCCTGGCAGACAGACAGGTGGGGGACAGGCAGGTTAATAAAGACAGGCTGGCCTTAGAGCTGGACACCAGGCCTGGCAGACAGACAGGTGGGGGACAGACAGGTTAATAAAGACAGGCTGGCCTTAGAGCTGGACACCAGGCCTGGCAGACAGACAGGTTAACAAAGACAGGCTGGCCTTAGAGCTGGACACCAGGCCTGGCAGACAGACAGGTGGGGGACAGACAGGTTAATAAAGACAGGCTGGCCTTAGAGCTGGACACCAGGCCTGGCAGACAGACAGGTGGGGGACAGGCAGGTTAATAAAGACAGGCTGGCCTTAGAGCTGGACACCAGGCCTGGCAGACAGACAGGTGGGGGAAAGACAGGTAAACACTGGCAGTAAAGTGTGTCCACATTAGCAGAACATTTTGTTCAGTGGGGTCACAGTGCGTCCCTGACCAACCTCTGGAGGCTGGATCCCAGTCCGTCCCAATGATTACTATCATTATGAAGAGATCCAGGCTTCTGGACTGCAGACGATGCTCGGCTTCTTTTACAGAAATATCTCCTGCTGCTTGCTGACCTCCACCCTGACCTCTGCTGGGACCTCCAGCCCCATCAGGGCTGCTTCATGTTGGACCCCGAAACCCTGAAGCAGCGTGAAAGAATGGACTGTCACATGACCCTGTTGACCTCATCCCCCAGTCCAGAGAGACCTCACTCACAAAGTGATGATGAAACTGATCATCACCCCCCCTCCCCCAATGCCCACGCTGCGACAGCCAATCAGAGAGCAGCGTTCTGCCTCCTCCTGCCCTGACCTGTGACACAGTGTTTACTCAGAGCTGTACAAACAGCTGATTGAGAAACTCCCTGACAGCAGCAGGATCCAAAGCCTCCATCAGCCCTAAACCAGGGGTGCCAGCTCCCAGTCCACAAGGAACCTGTCCCGACCTACAGATGGTTCAAAGACGGCAACGAACTGAAGAAACGCTAAAAAGTCTGACTAAAGAACAGCCAGTAAGCACAGGTCACCCACGTCCTGTGAACCCAACACCAACAGCACATGATGGAAATACAAGGAGGCACTGCAAGGTCGAAGCAAGGTGGCTCTTATCAGCAGGCTGTGCTAATGCAGTCTTTCAGAAAACAGCATTTTGAAACTCACTGAATAAAAACATTTATTTATATATATTTGGTAGACTACAGGCTTATTTCTTCATTTAAATGTCACGTGATGATTTCTACTAAAGCAAGTCAGTTTATCATCCCTCACGAAGCTTTGCAGGCGGCTTCTTCCCCTGAGATTCGGCCCCAGACTAAGTGATTACGTATCCCTATCAGAGCAGGGTCGTTGCCGCGCTGCTGCTCGCCCTGTTGTGTTTCCATGCCATGTGCTCCCGGGCCCCATTACCCGGACTCAGCTGCGCGAGTGTCGCCTCCCACAGGAAAAACTCCAGAGCCCAGATGAGCCACGCAACACTGGAGGATTCTGGGAATTACACGTGTGGTGGAGAACCCGCTGGGAAAGGCAGCTCCACTGGCACTGTTAGCGTCCAAAGCAGAGAGCACCGACTCCTAAGCAACAAGGGAAACGCCACAGATGTGCTCTGTTGTTGACGGCATATCACCGAAAACACTAGAGAAAATGGCTTTCTCCTCGACACCCGCCCTGTCACAGGTCTCAGTCAATGAGCTTGTAGATAATTTCAGTTCTAAAATTACAAATGTTATTGATGCCGTTGCACCAGCCAAGGTGAAGGTGGTCTCTGGTAAGAAGATCTCCATGGAGAAATGCCACGATGGTTAGAACTCAAAAAAGAGAGTGTCGAAAAGCTGAACGCAGGTGGCGGAAAACAAACCTCCAGGTTCATTATGACATCTATAAAGAGAGACTTCGCATTTATAATTTAGAGCTGAGAAATGCAAGGCGGACCTTCTTCTCTGACATCATCACCAAAAACACTAATAATGCACGTGTCCTGTTTGCTGTCGACAAGCTAACCAACCCTCCTGTGTCTGTAGCCTCTGACCTTCTATCCACCAGGGCCTGCAATGAATCTGCCTCCTTCTTCACAGACAAAATTCAAACTATTAGACAAGCAATCAGTGCCTCCCTGCCTGTAACAGGATATGTCTTGTTCCTGTGTCCACTTAAAAAAAAAAAAAAAAATCATATAGCATGAGACAATTTCTCAGTGCTGCATTCGACACGGTCGACCACAACATATTACTAGACAGACTTGAAAACTGGGTTGGACTTACTGGCACAGTACTAAAATGGTTTGAATCCTACTTAAAGGACAGGGGCTACTTTGTGTCTATAGGTAATCACACATCTGAGCTGACAAAAATGACATGTGGAGTTCCCCAAGGCTCCATTCTGGGGCCTCTTTTGTTTAACATTTACATGCTTCCACTGGCTCAGATTATGAAAAACAACAAAATATGTTACCATAATTATGCAGATGACACACAGATTTACATAACCATTTCACCAGGGGACTATGATCCCATACAGGCGCGGAGTAACTGTATTGAGCAGGTCAACGATTGGATGTGCCAGAATTTTCTTCAGTTAAACAAGGATAAAACTGAAGTTATTGTTTTTGGAGGCAGGGAGGAACGATTGAAATAAGTGCTCGACTTCAATCTGTAATGTTAAGAACCACAAATCAAGCCAGAAATCTTGGTGTAGTCATGGACTCAGACCTGAATTTGAGGAGCCACATTAAGACAATTACAAAGTCAGCCTACTATCACCTGAAGAATATATCAAGGATTAAAGGACTTATGTCTCAGCAGGACCTGGAAAAACTTATCCATGCATTTATCTTCAGTCGACTCGACTACTGTAACAGCGTCCTTACAGGCTCCCTAAGAAATCCATCAGCTGCAGCTGATTCAGAACGCTGCTGCTCGAGTCCTCACTAAGACCAAAAAGGTGGATCACATCACTCCAGTTCTGAGGTCTTTACATTGGTTTCCTGTATGTTAAAGAATTGATTTCAAAATCCTGCTGTTAGTTTATAAAGCACTAAATGGTTTAGGGCCAAAATACATTTCTGATCTTCTACTTCGTTATGAACCATCCAGACCTCTCAGGTCGTCTGGGGCAGGTCTGCTCTCCGTTTTATTTTCTATTTCACCCTTTTAAAAAATATAATTTAATGTGTTTTTTTTATTGCCCTACGTTGCTTTTGTTTTATGTAAAGCAATCTGAATTGCCTTGTTGTTGAAATGTGCTGTACAAATAAACTCGCCTTGCCTTGTTATGATTGTTCTCTTGCCAAATGACAGATCAGAAGGATAAACATGCATGTAACTATCGTAACATGCATGAAGAACAACTGTCCACATGTGGTTGCAGAAGATTAATCAGTGGAGCAGCACATTGTTCTTGGAGGTGGAATTTCGAACCAATGTATGGTGTGATCTCTCCGTTTTTCCCCATTCACTGCAGTCTGCCACCGTGCCTTTGACCGTCACTAGCACACAACAAAAGCAGCAGACTACAGAGTAGCGTTTTTTTAACGGTCTAACTCGGACTAGATGTTATCTGGTTCTGCTGCTCAAAATCTGCTGTTTGAGAATCTGCACTTTTAGAACATCATATACAGAATTTGAGCTTTTAGAACATCTAACAAGGAATCTGCACATTAAAAACATCTAACAAGGAATCTGCACTTTAAAAACATCTAACAGAGAATCTGCACTTTAAAAACATCTAACAGAGAATCTGCACTTTAAAAACATCTAACAGAATCTTCACTTTAAGAACATCTAACAGAATCTTCACTTTAAGAACATCTAACAGAATCTTCACTTTTAGAACATCTAACAGAATCTTCACTTTTAGAACATCTAACAGAATCTTCACTTTAAGAACATCTAACAGAATCTTCACTTTAAGAACATCTAACAGAATCTTCACTTTTAGAACATCTAACAGAGAATGTGCACTTTTAGAAAGAGAACCTGCACTTTTAGAAAGAGAACCTGCGCTTTTAGAAAGAGAACCTGCACTTTTAGAAAGAGAACCTGCACTTTTAGAAAGAGAACCTGCACTTTTAGAAAGAGAATGTGCGCTTTTAGAAAGAGAACCTGCACTTTTAGAAAGAGAACCTGCACTTTTAGAAAGAGAACCTGCACTTTTAGAAAGAGAATGTGCGCTTTTAGAAAGAGAATGTGCGCTTTTAGAAAGAGAACCTGCACTTTTAGAAAGAGAATGTGCGCTTTTAGAAAGAGAACCTGCACTTTTAGAAAGAGAATGTGCGCTTTTAGAAAGAGAATGTGCGCTTTTAGAAAGAGAACCTGCACTTTTAGAAAGAGAATGTGCGCTTTTAGAAAGAGAACCTGCACTTTTAGAAAGAGAATGTGCGCTTTTAGAAAGAGAATGTGCGCTTTTAGAAAGAGAACCTGCACTTTTAGAAAGAGAATGTGCGCTTTTAGAAAGAGAACCTGCACTTTTAGAAAGAGAATGTGCGCTTTTAGAAAGAGAATGTGCGCTTTTAGAAAGAGAACCTGCACTTTTAGAAAGAGAATGTGCGCTTTTAGAAAGAGAACCTGCACTTTTAGAAAGAGAATGTGCGCTTTTAGAAAGAGAATGTGCGCTTTTAGAAAGAGAACCTGCACTTTTAGAAAGAGAATGTGCGCTTTTAGAAAGAGAACCTGCACTTTTAGAAAGAGAATGTGCGCTTTTAGAAAGAGAATGTGCGCTTTTAGAAAGAGAACCTGCACTTTTAGAAAGAGAATGTGCGCTTTTAGAAAGAGAACCTGCACTTTTAGAAAGAGAATGTGCGCTTTTAGAAAGAGAATGTGCGCTTTTAGAAAGAGAACCTGCACTTTTAGAAAGAGAATGTGCGCTTTTAGAAAGAGAACCTGCACTTTTAGAAAGAGAATGTGCGCTTTTAGAAAGAGAATGTGCACTTTTAGAAAGAGAATGTGCACTTTTAGAAAGAGAATCTGCACTTTTAGAAAGAGAATCTGCACTTTTAGAAAGAGAATCTGCACTTTTAGAAAGAGAATCTGCACTTTTAGAAAGAGAATCTGCACTTTTAGAAAGAGAATCTGCGCTTTGACACAGCTGCTTTCTGTACTTTCTATCATACAAACAGGAGGAAGTAGAGCATCGGGTTTTTTTTCAGGGAATAAATCCACATGTGGTGATCTGGTAAGTGTTGGGGCAGCGGGACGGTAATGCCCCAACACAGGTCCTAATATCTCTGCTAAACACACAGAGACAGCCGGACAGACAGGTGTGTACCTCCACACATGATGTACTCTCTGAAGAGCGGGACTCTGAACCAGAACGGCAGCATCAGCAGGTGAGGCTTCAGTCCAGGAAAGAGTCGGGAAAAACCCGTCGCCTCCGTGCAGAAGTTTCCAAAGCCCCCCGCTACCAGCACACCTGAGAGACAGACAGGTAGACAGACAGGTCAACACTGCTCCCAGCACACCTGAGAGACAGACAGGTAGACAGACAGGTCAACACTGCTACCAGCACACCTGAGAGACAGACAGGTAGACAGACAGGTCAACACTGCTACCAGCACACCTGAGAGACAGACAGGTAGACAGACAGGTCAACACTGCTCCCAGCACACCTGACAGACAGACAGGTAGACAGACAGGTCAACACTGCTACCAGCACACCTGACAGACAGACAGGTAGACAGACAGGTCAACACTGCTCCCAGCACACCTGACAGACAGACAGGTAGACAGACAGGTCAACACTGCTCCCAGCACACCTGAGAGACAGACAGGTAGACAGACAGGTCAACACTGCTCCCAGCACACCTGAGAGACAGACAGGTAGACAGACAGGTGTGTTTCTCACCATGGGGATGAAACCCGAAGATGTAGTTTTTCTTTGGATCCAGATCGACAGTTTTGACCAGCTGGAGACACAAATCAATAATCAGACTGAGCCTCAGGTATTGATCCTTTAGATCTATAAACCTGACCTCACCTTTAGAGGGAAGTAGTCCCTGAAGTAGTCCCAGACCCTCCAGGTCCTGACCCACTGCGACCTCCGACCGCCGCTGCTGGGCGTGTCCCAGTCCAACCACAGCCAACCGGCATACAGCAGGGCCCCCATCCACCAATCAGAGAGAGCCAGGAGGACAATGGCAGCAAGACAGCACTGAGCTGGGAGACAGACAGGTGAGCCGGCGGACAGACAGGTGAGCAGGCGGACAGACAGACAGACAGGTGAGTTACCCAGAGCCAGGAAGGAGAAGCCCTAGTGAACACAGACAGACAGGTGGACAGGTATACAGACGGACACACAGACAGACAGGTGGACAGGTATACAGACAGGTATACAGACAGACAGGTGAGTTACCCAGAGCCAGGAAGGAGAAGCCCTAGTGAACACAGACAGACAGGTGAGCAGACAGACAGGTGAGCAGGCGGACGGACAGACAGGTGAGCAGGCGGACGGACAGACAGGTGAGCAGGCGGACAGACAGACAGACCCCGTGAGTTACCCAGAGCCAGGAAGGAGAAGCCCTAGTGAACACAGACAGACAGGTGAGCAGACAGACAGGTGAGCAGGCGGACGGACAGACAGGTGAGCAGGCGGACGGACAGACAGGTGAGCAGGCGGACAGACAGACAGACAGGTGAGTTACCCAGAGCCAGGAAGGAGAAGCCCTAGTGAACACAGACAGACAGGTGGACAGGTATACAGACAGGTATACAGACAGACAGGTGAGTTACCCAGAGCCAGGAAGGAGAAGCCCTAGTGAACACAGACAGACAGGTGGACAGGTATACAGACGGACAGACAGACAGGTGAGTTACCCAGAGCCAGGAAGGAGAAGCCCTAGTGAACACAGACAGACAGGTGGACAGGTATACAGACAGGTATACAGACAGGTATACAGACAGACAGGTGAGTTACCCAGAGCCAGGAAGGAGAAGACCCACTGCAGCGTGGCGGCGGTCTGCAGTCTCCGCTGCAGCGGGACGTTCAGCGGGGCGAACTCGATCTTCATGCCGGCGGTCGCGCTCCTTGTCCCGGCTTGAAGCGCTGCGACTTCCCGGTGTCTCCGCCTGGGTGTCGGAGCTTCTCTCGCCTCCTGTTTGTTTGCGTCTCTTTACCCGTCCGACCTGTTTTTCTCTCTGTCTGTCTGTGAGCAGGATACAAAAAGAGTTCCTTGTTGCAGAAATTAAAAAGTCCTCTCCTCTCTCTGACTCAACCCCCAAACTTTACAAACGCCCCCGCCCTCTTCTTCTGCGCATGCGCACCGGACCCCTCCTTCCTGGGGTGGGATCCTCTAGGCCAATTACAGCTCATCAATCAGCACGACACTAGAGCATGGATCAGGCGCGTTCACGCTCAGGCGCACGAGGAGTTCGTGCTGCAATAAATAAAGTTTATTTAAATATAATGAGAGTAAAATGTGAGTTGAGATCATGACATGTTTCCATATATGCACACAGTACTGCCTGTGAGTGTGCTATATATATAATGTTTGAATTCTCAGTGTTACAGCAGCAGCAGCGGGGTGGGTTCAGGCAGCCTCAGCTGCTTCTGTCTATTCATGCAGACATACTGAATGATTCAGGGCTCAGTGGGGGCCACACAGGGCTCAGTGGGGGCCACACCATCACTTCCAGGACTCTTCTTTCAGCTGAAGATAGTTGTGAGTGACCCTCACTGTGTGTTTGTTGTCATGTTGCAGAGTAAATCTAGGGCCAGTCAGGGGCCTCCCTAAGGGCACTGCATGATGGGTAAGTACCTGTAACAGTTGTATTCACATTCTTCCAATAAGGCCTCAGTTTAGTGCGGCTCCAGAAAACAAGAGTGTGGTCGGCCTCCACGTTGGCACTTTTACTCTGCTATGAGGAGTCTAAACTATCCTTCGTTACAAACGTTTTATCAGAACGTCTACATGTACACGCGGAGGTCATCCAATCAGATGCTCCTCGATGTCCCCAGATCCAGGTTAAAAACTGAAGCCTTTTCAGTGCTCCTAATCTTTGGATACTCTACCTGTTGAAATAAGAACTGGCGCTCTCAGATCGTTGCTAAAGACCCGTCTCTGTTCACTGGCCTTCACACAGAGCTGCGTGTTGACGTTATTGACCTTTCCTGCTGTGTTTGTCGTGTCTGTCTGTTGTGTATTCTGAACCTGGAAGGCACTTTGGTCAACTAGTGTTTTTAAATGTGCTATATAAATAAACTTGAACTTGAAATGTGGCAACATTAATTGGCACATGAACAGGCTTTCCAGTGCTGTAACATTTATTATACTTTTAAAATCTACTGTAGCATGGCCTCTTTCATTGAGTAGTCCTGTAAGTATAAAGAAATATTGGTTTTCCAGCCCGGATTTCACCTTCAAGAAGCTCACACATGCCCCATGTTCTCTGTCCACAGTTTGAACTTTAGGTCAGTTACCTCAGGTTTGAGTTTCAGGTCATTTCCAACTCAGTAAATAACTGTGTAAATGTTGTTATTGGGTCTATGATCACAGCTCCTGTCTTTCTACACTACATCTTTCAATCAACCGAGATGAACCAGTGGGCCGGAGGTCTTTATTGTGCCGCGTAGAAATATTCAAATAGGTTTGGTAGTTTTGTAGGACTGCGGCCAAGTTAGCAAGAATAAATATACAACATCCAGTCAAGTTAGAAATATATGCAACATTAGACTATCAAAATAAAACTAGTGGTTAATGTTGTGAAACGGCGCCATTTGGTTGGTCAGAATCAGAATGCTTTATTGATCTCAGAGGGGAACTCTTTGTCACAGATACTCACTTGGCATAAAAGGAATAGAAAACATGATAGAATTTGGTAAATAGAGAAAGTGTAAAAATCTAAAATTAAATGATAAGACGTGTGGATATTTACAGTAGTATGCAGTATTAACAGAGGCGTAATGATAAATAGCAGAAATGAATAAATATTGAATAAATATTGTAATAATAATGAATATTAATGAGTGCTGGTTGTGATGAGTTGGAACGGATTAAAAATCTTTGACTGAATACCCAAAGTAATGAAACAGAGATTGTTGCACATGAGTATTACAACACAGAGTATTTCACCATATTTCAGTTATTGCACTGCAAGTTACTGAGTAAGAGTCCGTGTGTCAGACGCTCTAAGGGAGGAGTTAAAGAGTCTGATGGCCACGAGCAGGAATGACTTCCTGTGGCGCTCTGTGGTGCATTATGGGGGATGAGTCTGTCACTGAAAGTGCTCCTGTCTTCAAGGAGCGGGTGGGAGACATTGTCCAAGATGACATGTAGTTTGGACAGCATCCTCCTCTCTGACACCACCAACAGAGAGTCCAGCTCCACCCCAACAACGTCACTGGCCTTGGATCAGTTTGTTGAGTCTGTTGGCGTCCGCTACCCTCCACCATCATATTGGTGGTTAGGTTTAGGAAAAGATCATAGTTAGGGTTAAAATAAATATGTGAGTTACATAACTTATGTTGTATAACAAAATAAATCAATGATGACCTATGTCTAACTCTAACCCATCCATCCATCCCATCCAACCCTCTCTCCGACTTTTCCATCACTAACCTGTTAGTGTTTAACACTGATACTGAAGAAAAAAAGATTGGTACAATATTCACACTCCTGGATTCTAGACCTTGAGAAAATGAATCAGCAGGTGGAAACCTTTATCAGGACTCTATAAGAAGAGAATAACATCATCTGCAAAAAGCCAAACAATGTCTTTACATTCATATCTATTCCCTTTAGATTTTCATTCCAGCTCATAGCTTATATCTAATCTTGTCTTATTAGATAAATATCCATTCACCTTGATCCTGGCAGTCAGTTTCTGATATATACAGTAAGTTTTAATGCATTGAAATAGATTGCTGTTTTAACCCACATTTGTCGAAATGTTTAAAAAAACTCAGCTTCCTTCTCTTAGGATCCAGTTCATCCAGATGAACTGTAAAATAATATCAAAACAACCAACAGGGGACATTGTCTGTTTTCACTCGCTTTTATTTAGCAAAGGAGGAGGAGGAGAAGCTGCATCACAGCAGTAACAGAACAACATGCTAAAACACAGAGTGCAAGAAAACAAGAAGATAACAGCTGACTGCCGTTATGTTATTATGAAGCTGTCAGCTGCATCAGTAACAGAACAACATGCTAAAACACAGAGTGCAAGAAAACAAGAAGATAACAGCTGACTGCCGTTACGTTATTATGAAGCTGTCAGCTGCATCAGTAACAGAACAACATGCTAAAACACAGAGTGCAAGAAAACAAGAAGATAACAGCTGACTGCCGTTACGTTA
>NC_060161.1:35629860-35640755 GCF_021292245.1 Micropterus dolomieu
GTTATTATGAAGCTGTCAGCTGCATCAGTAACAGAACAACATGCTAAAACACAGAGTGCAAGAAAACAAGAAGATAACAGCTGACTGCCGTTACGTTATTATGAAGCTGTCAGCTGCATCAGTAACAGAACAACATGCTAAAACACAGAGTGCAAGAAAACAAGAAGATAACAGCTGACTGCCGTTACGTTATTATGAAGCTGTCAGCTGCATCAGTAACAGAACAACATGCTAAAACACAGAGTGCAAGAAAACAAGAAGATAACAGCTGACTGCCGTTACGTTATTATGAAGCTGTCAGCTGCATCAGTAACAGAACAACATGCTAAAACACAGAGTGCAAGAAAACAAGAAGATAACAGCTGACTGCCGTTACGTTATTATGAAGCTGTCAGCTGCATCAGTAACAGAACAACATGCTAAAACACAGAGTGCAAGAAAACAAGAAGATAACAGCTGACTGCCGTTACGTTATTATGAAGCTGTCAGCTGCATCAGTAACAGAACAACATGCTAAAACACAGAGTGCAAGAAAACAAGAAGATAACAGCTGACTGCCGTTACGTTATTATGAAGCTGTCAGCTGCATCAGTAACAGAACAACATGCTAAAACACAGAGTGCAAGAAAACAAGAAGATAACAGCTGACTGCCGTTACGTTATTATGAAGCTGTCAGCTGCATCAGTAACAGAACAACATGCTAAAACACAGAGTGCAAGAAAACAAGAAGATAACAGCTGACTGCCGTTACGTTATTATGAAGCTGTCAGCTGCATCGTGGTAATTGGGATGGGAGTAGGATGCAGTGTTTTTGGACTCCAGATTCATTAAAAACTGGAGAATTAAAAGTTTCAGAAGCATGAAGAACCAAGCAGATTTATTTCCCCCCCCTCAGGAGAATGTTCATCTGAGTGAGCTGTCAGTCAACCAGAGAGGATCTCAACACAAGACTGGACTGTGGTCTGATCTGGACTGAGAGTCAGACCCAGTACCAGGTGAGGTTCAGTGAGGACTTTACAGTGCTGCTGGTTTTGTCTCGCCCCCCTACCAGCTGCCGCTGATTCTAACAAGGTGAGCCGGTCTGCAGTACTCGACCAGCAGGGTGGGACATCCTGTCTGCAGTACCAGAGTCCACCAGCAGCAGGGTGGGACATCCTGTCTGCAGTACCAGAGTCCACCAGCAGCAGGGTGGGACATCCTGTCTGCACCTTCTCTGAACATCAAACTCAGCAGCAGCTAAAAATACCAAATGTCCTCAAAACATATCTGACCAATAAAACTATCAGGAATACAAATGTGGCACAAACAGGAAGTGATGTCATGGCATGTTGTTCTGTTACAAAAAGGTGAGGAGCTGTTCTTAAATCTGATTGGCTGACAGGGGGACGCATTTAGTATATTCTGGACTACATCTAGACTAAATCTGAATCTGGTCTGGAGCTGGACTACACCTGGGCTAAACCTAGCCTACATCTGGACTAAATCTGAATCTGGTCTGGAGCTGGACTACACCTGGGCTAAACCTAGCCTACATCTGGACTATATCTGAATCTGGTCTGGAGCTGGACTACACCTGGGCTAAACCTAGCCTACATCTGGACTAAATCTGAATCTGGACTACACCTGGGCTAAACCTAGCCTACATCTGGACTAAATCTGAACCTGGTCTGGAGCTGGACTACACCTGGGCTAAACCTAGCCTACATCTGGACTAAATCTGAACCTGGTCTGGAGCTGGACTACACCTGGGCTAAACCTAGCCTACATCTGGACTAAATCTGAACCTGGTCTGGAGCTGGACTACACCTGGGCTAAACCTAGCCTACATCTGGACTATATCTGAATCTGGTCTGGAGCTGGACTACACCTGGGCTAAACCTAGCCTACATCTGGACTAAATCTGAACCTGGTCTGGACTACACCTGGGCTAAACCTAGCCTACATCTGGACTAAATCTGAACATGGTCTGGAGCTGGACTACACCTGGGCTAAACCTAGCCTACACCTGACCTGAACCCGGGCTACACCTGAACTGAACCTGAGCTACACCTAACCTTCACCTGAACTGAACCTGGGCTACACCTAGCCTACATCTGACCTGAACCTGGGCTACACCTAGCCTACATCTGACCTGAACCTGAGCTACACCTAGCCTACATCTGACCTGAACCTGAGCTACACCTAGCCTACATCTGACCTGAACCTAGGCTCCACCTGACCTACACCTGGACTGAACCTTGGCAAAACCTTGACTGTACCTAGACCATACCTAAGCTATACCTAGCCTACACCTGGACTTAAACTAGCTAAATGTGGGGCTACACCAGGCCGGGTCTGCACAGCATCTGGACTTCAGACCTGCTGCCACACGAGGTGGTTTTCTCGAGAGCTGGATCAGGTCTGACAGCTGCCTCAGGAAGCAGTTTGTCACGACAGAAGTGAGGATGAGAGATACTGGATTTGATTTATTCAGATCCACTTCAGTCACACGGGATCCAGACCTGCGAAAGAGGAATAACAGGTGCGTTAGAGGATGGGAGGGGTGTTTAGTAGAGTGGGAGGGGCCTAATGTATGATGGGAGGGGCTTGCTACCTTTAACTTTGTTACATTGGCGGTACTGACAGGACAGGCGGGTGAGAACCCAACGGAGCCGGATGACAACAAACCCGAGCAGGACCAGGACCAAAGGAATTATTCTGTCGAGACAAAACCAGAGAAACACAGTCAGCATGGTCTCCTCTCAGTGTTCCACCTCGACTGACTTCTTCTAACTCCCACAGCGCCCACTGTGGACACTCGTGGTACTACAACTGTCTCAGAACCAGCAGGAGTCTGATTTAGTTTTTACACACAGTGAAACCACAAAACCAGTCGGAGCTTCTGGAGTCCAGAAAATCCTTTTCACCCGGACAGACAGAAACCAGTGGATCAACAGAGGAGATTAAAGATCAGTGACGGTGATTCTTACATCACAGTGAGGTAGATCCACACTCCAGGAGCTGAGACTGTGGACAGGAAGAGTGCAGAGACAATCAGAACTCTGAACACGTCTTGAAACCTTGAATCTGACTCAAAGTGAACTGGTGAGTCTACCTGGAGCTTCAGTAGGCGTCAACGTCGTCGTGACCACAGGTGCGGTTCTGTTTCCACACAGAGAGTCGGCAAACGTGGAACACTGGACCAGAGTGTCCTGATGAGATGCTGCAGGACACAATCCAATCAGTCAGTCAGTGTTCATCAGACCGGAGGTTTTGACCAGTACAAACGTCTTCAAGCAGTAAAACCATAACAAAGAGGAAACAGGCTGAAAGGGGAAGGTGTGCTTACCTGAGCAGTCCTTGCACAACTTACACTGGACTCCTGTCAGCTTCCCGTTATCCTCAGAACAGTTCTTGGTCACAAAGTAACCTGCAGGTCAGAAACAGGACGTCAAACATGTCGCATCTTTTACACTTCATGCAGGAGCATCTGGACTCTGATTGCTCACTTACCTTCTGGACACACTGGGCAGCCACCTGGGTTCACCAGGAGTTGTCCGGTGCACGGGTCAAAGGCCATCTTCAGCAGCAGACATGCGATGCTCACCTGGAACCAAGCAGACCAAACATCTGAACACCTGAACACCCGGACACCCGAACACCCGAACACCTGAACACCTGAACACCCGGACACCCGAACACCCGGACACCCGAACACCCGGACACCCGAACACCCGCTGCTGCAGACCAAAGATCTGGAGCCGTAAATACAGAAACTTCTTGTCTGAAGTCTTATGTTAAGATAGGAATAGACCAAGATCCTGTCATCCTATCTTAGGTTAGGAAATCCTAAATACTTAATCTGACGTTGCTTGTCACCTTTTATTAAAGATAAAGAGTGGGCTAAGACAGTGGACCCAGTCTCCGCTGCATATCCGACATCCAGCAGAGCATTGATGCTATCAGTAACCTACACTGACAAGTGGTTCAAAGACAAAAGTGATTCATGTGTCCAAAGAGCTCCTCCTGTGCTCACTGACAGTGGCAGGAACCTGTAGTCTGGAAAGTGAATTATGAAGGTAATAAAGGCAGCGATTGTGTTATTACCCATAATGATCTCCTCTTATCGAAGACTAGCGTTTGTTACATCAAGCCTATCCAGCGCCACGTCGCCTGCAGCCTGTCTATTAACGAGGGTTTAGTCATCAAACACGTCAGTAAGATCAGTGAATAAGTTCTGCCTGATTTCATAGAAGCAATAAAAGAGCAGTGATGTGGATTAAAGGAGTCAGTAAAGACGACCTGGTGGGAAAGTAAAAGTTCGGACAGCTTAACAGTTGGTAAAGTTAAAATGCTTCTGAAATACACTTTCTATCTTAAGTTCGGACAAGAATATAGAGATAGGATCTGTTAATCTTTAGTCAACTTCTTCCTGAATCAGGTCCTAACCCTTATTACCATGGTTACTAAACGGTTAAGATAGGATCTTCAGTTTAAGAAGTTTCTGTAATATGACCCCAAAGATCTGGTCCCTGATAGTCTGTACTGAACCTTTGAGGAAACTTTTTTCTGTCTCCTAGCAACAGCCTTCCACTGAACCTTTGAGTGATCCGCCCCCTGCATGCCAGAGGAAACCCCGCCTCCTCTGCGTGCAGCTGTCAGACCAGAGATCTGGTCTCAGTCCGCTCTGCAGCTTTAGAACTGTTTGTTTCTGTCTCTGGGCGACACTGCAGTGACCCTCAGCCTCTGCACGCAGCTGTCTGCAACACGCCACAACACGTGCTGCGTTCAGGCGTCTTTCACCGCTCATAAAACCATAAAGTGATGAGTTCAGGGTCCACAGTAGACCGGGTGTAAACCACAAACCATCAGGTCTACAACAAAAACTACTACTCATCAAACCCGGACCAGATTAACAAAAAGACTCTGAAATGCATTAAAACCGTCCAGACCACGTCAGACCAGGTCTACACTGAAAGCCGACAAACAGACTCCTCACACCTGGACCAGATCAACAGGGCCAGAGACAGACCTCAGATCCACCACAGCCTGGTCGTGATGTCCCAGAAGAATAAAGAAAGAGATATTTAAAGGAAAGCCCGGGTCACCTGTCTGCACTCACCTGTAGTCCGTCCATGATGCCTTCACTATTTCACCGATCAAACTAACAAACCAACTGAATCCAGCTGGTTTTATCAGCACAGGCTGCTCCCACCTCCGCAGAGGGGGAGGAGGGCTATCCCAGCCCCCCTTCCTGTCGAGTCCTGCCCTCTGACGACACCAAGCACACCCAGACTTTGAGAACCCCTGCACTCTCTTTAAGGGACAGCAGGGGGTGCCCCCCCCCCTCCATGATGTATTTATCTGTAATTTATTTGTAAGTTATTTTCCTCATTTTCTTTGTGCATTTGTTTTGAAATTCTAACCTGAAAAAATAATAAATAAACAGACAAGAGAGAAATATAATAAATGTTTGTGTTGCTGCAGCATGATTTCTTTACATTTACCTGATCGAGGGTCTGTTCACTGATTTCTTTCTTAGTTTCAGTCAGAACCTGAACTGAACTGGCGTCATCGAGCATCAAAAAGTCAAACAAAAAGCTTTTATGTAAATGTTTGCGACCAAACTCACCTGCCAAACATAAAATCTGTCACTGTAACCCTTTATGTGAAGGACAGTTTCTGTTGCTTCCTGGCTGTTGTCTTGGTTACGCCTGATAAAGTGTGTGTGGTCCTGCCCCCTTCACCTGTCTCAGCCAAATAAAGTAAGTTTATTTATTTAGCACAATTCATACATGGAAGCAATTCAATGTGCTTTACAAAGATACAAGCAATAAAAAATATAAAATACAAGGTATGCATAACAGAATAAAAACTTAATACTAATACTTAAAGTGTTAAATATTAAAAATATATATAATAATTTGAAAGTATGCCAAGAAAACATTGTGGAAATTATTGTCTTCTTCAGCACAAGCCTTACAGTGATTTTCAGACTAATAGCACCACTTTAAAACTCTTCTGTAACCAACTGGAAACCAGTGTTCAGACAGGAGTGATGTTCTCTGTTCTCTCGGTCCTGGAAAAGACTCTTTTTAGGGCTTTTAGGCAGACCAGTTAAGAGACCATTGCAATAGTCAAAATAGTGGAAATGAAAGCATTGATGAGCTTCTCTTTTGGGGACACAAACCCTTTAGTCGGATGATAGTGATTGATTTGATATGACTTGTGAAAGTGAAACCTGAGTCTATTTGAACGGCAAGATTTCAACCTGGTTTGTGATTTTTAGGGCCTGAAAATCGAGGTATTTACTAATTCTCTTATTTTTGTAGCCAAACAAAACAATCTCGGTTTGTCCTGATCTAATTATAGAAAACTTTGGCTCATCCAATTATTTATTCGCTCTAAACTTTGGCACAGTGAGTCTATTGGGCTGTCGCAGAAAGACCCATATATATATTATACGTTTATTCGGATTCCTGGGGTCCATATGCAACGAACATACAACATACAAGTTACACATGAATCTAAAAAGATACCAACAATGCTTATAAAGAGTATCATCTGTGTACATGATTACGCAAGCTACTGACAAAGCGGAAAGTATCACAACAGACAGACACTATTATACATCAAACCATTCACCTGTTTGAGTCCTTATTGTTGAGTTATCTGGGGTGTGACTGCCTTAAACTAAAAAAAAAGGCTTAGGAGATGACAGTTTTCCACACTCTTCAGTTGTAATTCATACATCAATGGAGTTTGATAGCTTGATAACCTTTAAATGCAACCAGAAGGGAAAAAAACAAACAAACAAACGACATCAGCTCAATATTCATTTCTATGCAGTGATTTACTATCTAAGCCCCTTATTTGAATAATATTCCAAATGTACAACGTCAGCATTTTTGCCTCACACTAAACACATGATCAAAGAGTTATTAAATCACATCCAGAAACCTAGAGCAGTTCATCTAAGAATAAACATTAATCCGAATAATAATAATTCACCTTTAAACACAGCAAGTTAATCATGCGTCTAAGTAGAACCATTATATCGACTAGTGACGAAATCCAAACGAATCATGTTCACATTTCCACCCTGAATGACGTAATAATGCTATCATGACTCATTAAACGATCACTTGTTCACCATGTTGATAAATTAAATTAAAGCAGGCAAAATAAACAGGCGCACAGCAGCATCTCAAAGCGCCACGCTGGTCTTTTTAAAAAAGCCATTATATATCTCGCCGCATGCAAATCATTCAAAAAACACACTTAAACTAAGCGATCACTCACAGAGCGTCTCTGACCTCCTGCACACTGATGCACCCTCTGCTGTTAATCTGCGAGCCTCTAATTCACATTAAATTGGCGTCTTTTCCCACCTGGCTGCAGCGGAAACACCTCCGTGAACCTTCACCTCAGCACTTCTCAGCTCGGGACTGCCCCTCCAGGTGATCTCCCAATCAATCAGTGCCCCTCCAGGTGATCTCCCAATCAATCAGTGCCCCTCCAGGTGATCTCCCAATCAATCAGTGCCCCTCCAGGTGATCTCCCAATCAATCAGTGCCCCTCCAGGTGATCTCCCAATCAATCAGTGCCGCTATTGGTATTCGAGAAAATAATCTAATAATTTAACCACGAAAAATTTAAACCTAAATCAATTTAATTAATTAATTAAAACCAATTGAATGTCTGACATTCGTCTTAACAGCAAGTGTTTTTTTAGTAGGCTTTTGGCCTTACTGGGTGCTTCAGCAAAACAAATTGGTAAGTTATTCCACATTTTGACGGCTCTATACATTCCAGATCTGCACACCACATCAGTCCTGGGTTTTTTCAAAACTAGAGAACCCTTTGTAGCATGCCCAATACTATAAATATGTTGGTTTCTCACATACTTTATTTGTGAGTACAGACCATTCGGTTGTTTCCTATAACAGATATTCCTAAAGAGTAAATAAGGTTCCACTCTAAGCACACTGTCCGTACTCAGCCTCACACCTGATGGACAGGCCAGTGCCAGTCTTGCAGCTTTATTTTGAGCTATTTGTAGCTCAAACAGATATTTTTTGGCTGCACCTGACCAGACAGGTGAACAGTAATCGAGGTGGGATAAAACTAATGCCTGTGTCACCAGCACTCTAGTGGCAGGGGTAAGAAAAGGGGAACATCTTCTAATGCTTGATATTCCATTACCCATTTTCTTAATATTGTCATTGTGTTTCTCCCACGTTATCTACAGCGTCAAATGCAGCATTGAGATCCAGTAAAACCAGAACTCATATTTCACCCGACTCAGTATTCTGCAGTATATCTTTCAACAAGTTTATAAGAACTGTTTCAGAGCTCTGGTGAAGTCGGTAACCTGATAGAAATTCATCAAAATGTCTTACGTTTCTCTGTGGACAGGAGATCTGGGGATCTGGTCAGCTGTGGTAAATACAGTGCGGTTATGTTGGTGCTCCTGTTAAGCAGCTTAGTAAGAAATATAGCTGTCTGGTCCTGCAGATCTCAGCTAAAACTACAAAGGCTTTGTTACTAGAAGTCACAGTGGACGTGAAGGTTAGTTTTTCTCTCATACCCTTACACTGTATGGCAATAACTAATAATTTAATAGAGCTGCAGGACTAAACAGATCCCAGCCTCGATTATTTAAATTGCTCTCTTCAATGTTGAATCCCTCCCTAACAAAACTTAAATTTTAAATGATTTTATCTTTTTTGCTGTTTTAGATTTTATGTTTTTAACAGAATCCTGGTTGCCTTCTGGTTGCCTCTTTGGCCGCACTCTAGATCTGGTCTTTAGTCTGGGTGTGAAAATACCGTCTGTGGTTATTTAGGACATGTTGATATCAGACCACAAAGTCATTTATTTTAACTGTGTAATTAAAGGCAGCTGGTGTTGTACAGTAAACACAAAATATACCCGCTGCTTAAATGAGTAAAGTGCAAATAGATTTTGTATTCTTTTAGAAATGTACTTTCTGACGAAGCTGATTTGATCAATTCAAATTTCAATTCTCTATGTTAGTCAACGCTGGATCTTATAGTCCCCCTGAAAAACAAAATTGCATTATTATTGCATATTTCTTTAACCAGGAGAGTCCGGTTGAGTTTAAGAATCTCTTCTTCAGGGTTAACCTGGCCAAAAATCCCTGCCTTTTTAGATATTGTGCACCCACTCAACGGCACCTGGAGCTGCTTCACCTCAATTACGATGTCTGTACATTTAGAATCTGTGTCTCAGCTGAGAGTTTCCTCCAGCCCACTTGACATTATCCAACAAAGTTTTTATTTGAAGTCATGGAGTGTGTTTGCACACATTTGTTATCAGTTTTAACTACTTGCAAAAAAGATTATAGTAGGAGTGATTTATCGCCCCCCGACTCTGACTTTGATGTTTTCGAGGGTAAACTGGAGGACATATTATTCTCCATAAACAAAAAAACAAAGATTGTGTCATACTTGGTGACTTCAATATTGATGTCTCTAAAGATGACGTTGTAAAAAGAGACTTTGTAAATACCTTGCATTCTTTTTCTTTCTTTTGTACCATAAATCAGTTTACCAGAGTAACGCTCTCCACTAGGACAGTTATTGACAATATCATCACAAACATTCGAAATACTAGACTAGAATCTAGAGTTGTTTTATCTGATATTACTGATCACTTTCCGATTGTATTTTTTCTAGATCTTGCAAATAAGAATGAATTATCACTGCAAAAAACAAAAATCAAAGTACTAAATGAGAGAACCTTGAAACTATTGAGCGAAAATTTACAGGCTAAAACATGGAAAGCAGTCTATGACTGCAACAATCCTGATACTGCTTCTGACAACCTGATAAATGAAATTACAAACTCTATTTGTTGTACTATCCCTGAAAAGAACGCTGGACACCGTGCAACTGGTTTCAACCCCTGGCTTACAAAGGGTATTTTAAAATCTATCACCCATAAAAATAAGCTCTATAAACGTTTCTTAAGAAGCCCAAGTGTTATGAATAAGGATATATATACTAGTTACAGGAATAAACTTACTAATATAATAAGGAAAAGTAAAAATAACCACTATATTCACCTCATAAAAGCATCACAGGGTGACTCTAAGAGGTCTTGGAAGGTGTTAAATGAAGTCCTTAACAAGAGAAAAAACAACACTGTGCTTCCAAATGCTCTGGGCTTACACTCAAATTTGGATAATAAATATATGCAAGACATTGATTTAGCAAATAATTTTAATAATTACTTTAACTCTATTGGGGAAAAACTCTCTAATAAAATAGTTAAGCCTCAGGGGATCACTTTCGACCATTATTTGCGGGGTTCTTATGCAAATTCTTTCTTTATGAAACCAACTAATTGTGATGAAGTCTACAAAATAATTAGTAATTTACGAAGTTCGTATACTGCTGGTGAGGATGAAATTTGTAGTAAAATTCTGAAAGCCATAGCATTTAATATCAGGGAGCCATTGACTTATTGTATTCATCTCTCTCTGCTTGCTGGAACTGTACCAAAAAGGACAAAAATTGTCTGGGGATAAAAATGATATGTGCAATTATCGTCCGATATCAATCTTGCCCACAGTTTCTAAAGTTTTAGAGAGAGTAGTGTACAATAGGCTATATGGCTACCTTGATAAACTTTATATTATTGCTTCTTCTCAATATGGTTTTAGGAAGAAAAGAACCACAGGTATGGCGGTACTCGATCTGATTGAAAAGATCAATGATGCCATTGATAAAGGCGAGAGTGGTATTGGTATCTTTTTAGATTTATCTAAGGCGTTTGATACTATTGATTTCGACATCCTATTAAATAAATTACACCATTATGGAATTAGAGGATTAGCCCTTAGCTGGTTCAGAAGTTATCTATTTGGTAGACAGCAGTATGTAAGTAT
>NC_060161.1:35640855-35646779 GCF_021292245.1 Micropterus dolomieu
TGAAAGAGTAAACACCATTAAATTTCTCGGAGTCTTTATTGATGAATGTCTACAATTCAAATGTCATATTGACCAGTTAATAACAAAATTATCAAAATGCGTTGGACTATTTTTCAAGTAAGACATTTTCTCCCGCGGCCAGCACTTGTTATCTTATATAAAACATTGTTTGAGTCCCATTTAAATTATTGCAATGTCATATGGTGTAACACTTTTACTAGCTGCCTGGAAAAAATACAGTCTTTACAGAAAAAAATTATACGGGTAATGACGTGGTCTGAGCCAAATATCCCCTCGCGTCTATTGTTTCAACGCCTGGGTCTATTAAGACTTACCGAATACAATTCTTTTCATAATGCTTGTATGATATTCCAGGTTGTTCATAAGCTAAATGACCGATTGTGTGAACTTGTCCCAATCAGTCGACCCCAGCATACATATCACACAAGGGAAAAAGAGTTAATTACTGGTAAAATAAGACGTTTGAAATGTACGAGCCTGAGTGTATCTGTAGAGGTCCGCAGATTTGGAACAAGCTTGACGAAAACCTTAAATTGGTGCATTCTGTCTCCGTTTTCAAAAAAAATCTGAAGGAAAATTTGCTCTTAACATATACTTTTTGATCATTTTGGAAGTGTTACATTTGTTCTGGGATCAATCTTTTGTTTGTTTGTAGTGCTTGTGTTTTGTTGTATTTATATGTATTTGTTTTTATGGCGTGAGTTTTTCTTGAATGTTATATGTTGTATGTAGATATTGGGCCCCCTCTTAAAAGCTTCAATAGCTTCTTTGGGGTTCCCCCTTTTCACACAATAACCTTCCTGTTACTATTGTAATTTTTCCTTAAAAATGATGATGTGTGTGTGTGAAATAAATAACTAAATCAAATCAAATCAAATCATTAAGTTTAGGCACCAAAACTACTTGGTTAGGTTAAGTAAAATTATTATCATTAAAAATGTAATGAATATCAAGGAATTTGCTGTTTCATGCAAATGTCCTTTTAGAAATATTAGAATGTATGTGCAATTATTCAAGGGGACAATACAGAACAGTAAATGGTCTGTACTTGTTTAGCGACTTCAGTCTTTCCCACCGCTCAAAGCTTTACACTACATCACATTCACCCACTCACAAACATTCATACATTGATGAGGTTAAGGTGTGAACTGCTCTTTGGAGACAGAAACTAACCTTTCCTTAAGTAGCTGTTTAGGCATTGGTTCCCAGAACAACAGACATCCCTATAGGATTTTAAAATACTATAATACTATTAATATGACCCAGAGGGCACAGTTGGGATTGCTCACAGTTACAGAAATGCTAAGTGCATACGACTGCAGTGAGGCATCTGCATTTCTTGTGTATCCCAGGTGTGCGTGGTGGTGACGTTATTGTAATTACCTGTGTCTACCTGCCACTCCTCTGTCAGCTCTGTCTGCTCATAGCTGACGTAACGTATAAACGTTTATACAAGCTGGTTTAAATTTCCTTTCAGATTAAAACGTGTATATTTATTCACATTCAGCAAACTGAACAGTTGAACATACACTGCAGATGTAGGGTCAGCTGCAGATGTAGGGTCAGCTGCAGATGTAGGGTCAGCTGCAGATGTAGAGTCAGCTGCAGGTCTAGAGTCAGCTGCAGATGTAGGGTCAGCTGCAGGTCTAGAGTCAGCTGCAGGTCTAGAGTCAGCTGCAGGTCTAGAGTCAGCTGCAGATGTAGGGTCAGCTGCAGGTCTAGAGTCAGCTGCAGGTCCAGAGTCAGCTGCAGGTCTAGGGTCAGCTGCAGATGTAGAGTCAGCTGCAGATGTAGGGTCAGCTGCAGGTCTAGGGTCAGCTGCAGGTCTAGAGTCAGCTGCAGGTCCAGAGTCAGCTGCAGATGTAGAGTCAGCTGCAGGTGTAGGGTCAGCTGCAGGTCTAGAGTCAGCTGCAGGTCTAGAGTCAGCTGCAGATGTAGAGTCAGCTGCAGATGTAGGGTCAGCTGCAGATGTAGGGTCAGCTGCAGGTCTAGGGTCAGCTGCAGGTCTAGGGTCAGCTGCAGGTCTAGGGTCAGCTGCAGGTCTAGGGTCAGCTGCAGGTCTAGAGTCAGCTGCAGGTCTAGAGTCAGCTGCAGGTCTAGGGTCAGCTGCAGGTCTAGAGTCAGCTGCAGGTGTAGAGTCAGCTGCAGGTCTAGAGTCAGCTGCAGATGTAGAGTCAGCTGCAGGTGTAGGGTCAGCTGCAGGTCTAGAGTCAGCTGCAGATGTAGAGTCAGCTGCAGATGTAGAGTCAGCTGCAGATGTAGGGTCAGCTGCAGGTCTAGAGTCAGCTGCAGATGTAGAGTCAGCTGCAGGTGTAGGGTCAGCTGCAGATGTAGAGTCAGCTGCAGGTCTAGAGTCAGCTGCAGGTCTAGAGTCAGCTGCAGATGTAGAGTCAGCTGCAGATGTAGAGTCAGCTGCAGATGTAGAGTCAGCTGCAGGTGTAGGGTCAGCTGCAGGTCTAGAGTCAGCTGCAGATGTAGAGTCAGCTGCAGATGTAGAGTCAGCTGCAGATGTAGGGTCAGCTGCAGGTCTAGGGTCAGCTGCAGGTCTAGGGTCAGCTGCAGGTCTAGGGTCAGCTGCAGGTCTAGGGTCAGCTGCAGGTCTAGAGTCAGCTGCAGGTCTAGAGTCAGCTGCAGGTCTAGAGTCAGCTGCAGGTCTAGGGTCAGCTGCAGGTCTAGAGTCGGCTGCAGGTGTAAGGTCAGCTGCAGGTCTAGAGTCAGCTGCAGGTGTAAGGTCAGCTGCAGGTCTAGAGTCGGCAGTGTGGGCGTTTTGAGGATGGGTGTTGCAAAGCTGAGCAGATTGAAAACTCATATTTATCTTTGACTGATACTGACTGACTCATCTGGACTGATAGAAACTCTTTCTCAACATCTTAAAATAACTTTTTTCTCAGGAACAGGTACAACAAGGTGAGCGGAGGAGGAACTCTCCCTCATGATTATTCAAGGGCGTGCAGCTACAGGTTAAACCTCTTCTTCTTCTTTGTCCCTCCTGAGTTGAACAGCCTTCAGAAATCTCTCTCAGCAGAAATAACTGATCTCTGTAGAGGTCTCTGATTATGTCATAGTTATTTGTCTTTGTGGATTAGTGGCTGTGGATCCTCCATTCACTGAAATATGGAATAAAACACTCTTATTGGTTGAGGAGTACTACATCCTATGCAATGATTCTACCCCCTACCCTCATCTTGTGCCCACATCGAGTGTAAAAGCCTCTGATACAGATCTTTTTGGTTGTTTTAATACTTGCAGACACCACTATCTTACTGAAACACAGTATTGATCTGTTATGAGAATACCATCCTATCATTTCTACGCAGTATTTAAAAGCTGCCCTGCTTCTCACTGGGTCCATACGCATATAAGCCTGTTGTACTGGTCCTTCACTCCTCACTAGTGGGTGCTTTAACATCATTATTATTTTAGCCTCTCTGGAACACACACCCTGGCAGGAGAGTTTTCTAAGTTGACAACTGCCTGTGGTTTCTAATGTGCACAAACCATTTCACTTGCACAGTTGAATTGCGCATAACACAACCTGATGGCATTATTAATCTGGTTCTGGATGCACTTGCCTGGTTTTATGCTGTGGATGTTGTGTGTGTTTTGCGTTGTTTACTTGTGCTTTTAACTAAAACGTCTCTGACTCAGCCCAGGGTTGTGTTACAAGCGCAACAGAGACGGTATGTCGAAAACACAGAAAGAGGAAAAAGAGATGTGTGGTGCCGAAAAACTAAGAATTGAGATTAACAAAATATTGGCACAAAAGACAGCAAAATGAAGCGAGTGTGGAAAGGTGCTGTGGGAGGCACAGATGAGCCAGGACCTGTGATGCATTTATTTATAGGCATATATTATATTTGGACGCACTTCTACACTTTACCCTTTGGCGTACCGGGACTTTTAATTGCGTACCAGCACTTCTAACAATCTGCCGGTTCTGTGCTCTGCCCTCTCCTTATCAGGTTCTCTGGGCTTGGTGTGACGCCAACCTGTTCCTGTTCTCACCTGCCTGCTGATCTCTGTGGGCGGAGACACTGACGCCCTGGTTGGCAGCAATCAGCAAACCTTTGAAATGTGTTTTTCTGGATTAGGATTATGACAAATTAGTACTTTAGAGGACTAGAGACACCATGTAGAGCATTTTTCTTGCACTATATATACTTCACGTACTGCAGAGTACTAGCACAAGAAGGCTAATACTGCAGTGAAGGAGCATACAAAGGCACACAAAGTGTTATGCCATGATGTACCCACTGAGATGGACAGCTTTAAACTGCCGCTGTGCTTCATTCCGTGGAAGTTTGTAGCATCTGTACGTCATCGTCCTGTTAGCTGGGCTCGTGAAGAACCACAGAAAAGTGTACATGTACTCCGATACAGCAGTATTTAATAAAATCATTCTTCATCAAAGCTCCAGGACAGTGTTTGACATTTTAACACCGGGTCCTCTAAAGCTACTGACTGCGTATCGGAACCTCAGCAATAATCTGTTGAATCCTCGGGTCAAACAAACGCTCTGTAACATCTATAATAATTCATTCCTCTTCAGCATGCAGCTGCAGAGAGTGGGTGTTTCTAGTACGCTGTAGTGCGTACATGGTTATCTGCTCTTTGGTGTATTACTCATCATTCTGCAGATGTAAGACTGTCAGTTACTGAAATGATGCATGCTGGGTTTTGTTTGTGCGTTGAGTAAGCCTCTCTCGTGGGTCTGCCAGGCCGGTTTCACAAGCCTCTCTGTCTTTGTGTGAGCGCTGGCTTTCTGCCATGCGTGAGGCTCTTAGGCTAAAACCATAAGATATGAAGGCACAGAGGAGACTCGAGACCACCAGAGAGTAAAACCTGATGTTGTCCTGGACAACCATTAACAAGTTTGATCGTGACTAATCGTATTGTCACGCTCTCTATATTTCTTGTAAATCTCAACTTAAACATTGATGTAAACAAATTAAATATAAAACCAAAGCTCTCCCACACGCTGTATCCAGCTGGCCTCCCTCTGCTGCTTGTTTGGGTGGCTGATTTGCAGGCTGATCACGAAACGTCTTCTAGTATCTTCAGCCAAGTTCATTGGCCCTTGATTTTAGCCTTCTTTGATAACTCTGACCTGGACGACAGAACCCTCACAGACGTGGTTTATCACGAGCGCGCTTTCTGTCTCAGTAGGGTGGATATCCAGGCTCACAGGGCTTTATCATTATGGACTATAGGAACCTGGACGTGGGTCACATCTCTCCTTCAGTTTGGATGCATTAGTTCCCTTCACCAATTATGTGCAGGTGTACCTGGAAGAACTGAAGGCAGAGGGGGTCACACCAGGTACTGGTCTGATTTAGACTCTGCTTCTGTTGACTCACTTTGCATTTTGTTCATTGATAAGTAGAATCGATTAACATTCGATTAACACACCAGAGCACTGCGCTCCCAGAATGCACCTGTGGTTCCTAGAGTCTCCAAAAGTAGACTAGGAGCCAGAGCGTTCAGCTATCAAGCTCCTCTCCTGTGGAACCAGGTTCCAGTTTGGGTTCAGGAGGCAGACACCATCTCCACATTTAAGAGTAGGCTTAAGACTTTCCTCTTTGATAAAGCTTATAGTTAGGGCTGGCTCAGGTGAGTCCTGAACCATCCCTTAGTTATGCTGCTATAGGCCTAGACTGCCGGGGGATTTCCCATGATGCACTGAGCTCCTCTCTCCTCTACTTTCTCTCCCTCTGTATGCAACCTCATCCCATTATTGCATGTTACTAACTCAACTTTTCCCCTTTCTGGTAGTCTTGTGCTTTCTCGTCCCTCTCCTCTCTCCTCCTATCACTTCCTGCAGGTGTTTCTGGCTCTGGAGCTGTGGAGTCTGGATCTGTGGTTGCGGGTCACCTGCTGCCCCCGTGTTCCTGCTCGACACCCTC
>NC_060161.1:35646879-35649590 GCF_021292245.1 Micropterus dolomieu
TCTCTCTCCCCCTCCCTCTCTCTCTCTCTCTATCTCTCTCCCTCTCTCTCTCTCTCTCTCTCTCCCTCTCTCTCTCTCTCTCGCCCACCCTGAGCCATGGTTCTGCTCGAGGTTTCTGCCTCTTAAAGGAAGTTTTTCCTTGCCTCTGTCTCCTAGTGCTGCTCTTGGTGGGAACTGTTGGGCTTCTGTAAATATCATCATAGAGTACGGTCTAGACCTGCTCTTTTATGAAAAGCGCTGTGAGATAACTGTTGTTGTGAGTTGGCGCTATATAAATAAAATTAAATTGAATTGAATTGAATTCTTACTTTACAGCAGTTTGCACGAGTGTGTTAGGAGCTTCTCTCTCATTGAATGAAGCTCAGCATTAACAGAAGGTTTGTGTTTTTATTGTTCATGTTGTTCGTGTCACACATCTTCCACCACAGGGTTTTCAGTATAGAACAGATACATTTTCACATTCTGAAACGCAGCCGTTTTTAAACTTTATTATAAATCTGCAGGTCGTCAGCTGTGTAAACAACCACCAATAAAGTTAGCACAGTTTAAAGGTCACACTTTATTCATACAGCATCATGTTCAAACTGACAAGAAGTCTAAAACTGTGAATCATTTAAAAACAGTAAAATAAATAACTGTAAAATAATATTGGAATAAACAGCAGAGGATTTATTCCAGCAAAAGAGAAGAAGAAGGAGCTGCATCACATCAGTAACAGAACAACATGCTGAAACACAGAGTGCCAGAAAACAACAGCTGACTGTCGTTACGTTATTGTGAAGCTGTCAGATGCATCATGGGAAATGTAGGATGCAGTGTTTTTGGACTCCAGTTTCATTAAACACTGGAGAATTAAAAGTTTCAGAAGCATGAAGAACCAAACAGACTTTTTTTTCCTCAGGAGAATGTTCATCTGAGTGAGCTGTCAGTCAACCAGAGAGGATCTCAACACAAGACTGGACTGTGGTCTGATCTGGACTGAGAGTCAGAACCAGTACCAGGTCTAAGTGTCTCTGAGGGTTTCTGCCAGGTCAAACGTCCCCAATGAGGTTCAGTGGAGACTTTACAGTGCCGCTGGTTTAGTGTCGCTGAGACCGTCTGCAGTACCGGACTCCACCAGCAGGGTGGGACATCCTGTCTGCACCTTCTCTGAACATCAAACTCAGCAGTAGCTAAAAATACCAAATGTCCTCAAAACATATCTGACCAATAAAACTATCAGGAATACAAATGTGGCACAAACAGGAAGTGATGTCATGGCATGTTGTTCTGTTACAAACAGGTGAGGAGCTGTTCTTAAATCTGATTGGCTGACAGGGGGACGCATTTAGTATATTCTGGACTACATCTAGACTAAAGCTGGACTAACCTGTAACTACACCTGACCTGAACCTAGCCTACATCTGGACTAAATCTGAATCTGGTCTGGAGCTGGACTACACCTGGGCTGAACCTAGCCTACATCTGGACTAAATCTGAATCTGGTCTGGAGCTGGACTACACCTGGGCTAAACCTAGCCTACATCTGGACTAAATCTGAATCTGGTCTGGAGCTGGACTACACCTGGACTAAACCTAGCCTACATCTGGACTAAATCTGAATCTGGTCTGGAGCTGGACTACACCTGGACTAAACCTAGCCTACATCTGGACTAAACCTGAATCTGGTCTGGAGCTGGACTACACCTGGACTAAACCTAGCCTACATCTGGACTAAATCTGAATCTGATCTGGAGCTGGACTACACCTGGACTAAACCTAGCCTACATCTGGACTAAATCTGAATCTGGTCTGGAGCTGGACTACACCTGGGTTAAACCTAGCCTACATCTGGACTAAATCTGAACCTGGTCTGGAGCTGGACTACACCTGGGCTAAACCTAGCCTACATCTGGACTAAATCTGAACCTGGTCTGGAGCTGGACTACACCTGGACTAAACCTAGCCTACATCTGGACTAAATCTGAACCTGGTCTGGAGCTGGACTACACCTGGGCTAAACCTAGCCTACATCTGGACTAAATCTGAACCTGGTCTGGAGCTGGACTACACCTGGGCTAAACCTAGCCTACATCTAGACTAAATCTGAACCTGGTCTGGAGCTGGACTACACCTGGGCTAAACCTAGCCTACATCTGGACTAAACCTAGCCTACATCTGGACTGAACTCACACTGAACCTGGTCTGGAGTTGGACTACACCTAGCCTACATCTGGACTCAACCTAGGCTACACATGGTTTACACCCGGACTGAACCCGGGCTTCTACACCCAACCTGAACCTTGGCAAAACCTTGACTGTACCTAGACCATACCTAAGCTATACCTAGCCTACACCTGGACTTAAACTAGCTAAATGTGGGGCTACACCAGGCCGGGTCTGCACAGCATCTGGACTTCAGACCTGCTGCCACACGAGGTGGTTTTCTCGAGAGCTGGATCAGGTCTGACAGCTGCCTCAGGAAGCAGTTTGTCACGACAGAAGTGAGGATGAGATGAGATACTGGATTTGATTTATTCAGATCCACTTCAGTCACACGGGATCCAGACCTGCGAAAGAGGAATAACAGGTGCGTTAGAGGATGGGAGGGGTGTTTAGTAGAGTGGGAGGGGCCTAATGTATGATGGGAGGGGCTTGCTACCTTTAACTTTGTTACATTGGCGGTACTGACAGGACAGGCGGGTGAGAACCCAACGGAGCCGGATGACAAC
>NC_060161.1:35649690-35656646 GCF_021292245.1 Micropterus dolomieu
ACGTCGTCGTGACCACAGGTGCGGTTCTGTTTCCACACAGAGAGTCGGCAAACGTGGAACACTGGACCAGAGTGTCCTGATGAGATGCTGCAGGACACAATCCAATCAGTCAGTCAGTGTTCATCAGACCGGAGGTTTTGACCAGTACAAACGTCTTCAAGCAGTAAAACCATAACAAAGAGGAAACAGGCTGAAAGGGGAAGGTGTGCTTACCTGAGCAGTCCTTGCACAACTTACACTGGATTCCTATCAGCCTCCTGTTAATCTCAGAACAGTTCTTGGTCACAAAGTAACCTGCAGGTCAGAAACAGGACGTCAAACATGTTGCATCTTTTACACTTCATGCAGGAGCATCTGGACTCTGATTGCTCACTTACCTTCTGGACACACTGGGCAGCCACCTGGGTTCACCAGGAGTTGTCCGGTGCACGGGTCAAAGGCCATCTTCAGCAGCAGACATGCGATGCTCACCTGGAACCAAGCAGATCAAACATCTGAACACCTGAACACCCGGACACCCGCTGCTGCAGACCAAACAGCTGGACACCTGAACACCCGGACACTTGGACACCTGAACACCTGAACACCCGGACATCTGAACACCTGGACACCTGAACACCTGGACACTTGGACACCTGAACACCTAGACATCTGAACACCTGGACACCCGGACACTTGAACACCTGGACACCTGGACACTTGGACACCTGAACACCTAGACATCTGAACACCTGGACACCTGGACACTTGGACACCTGAACACCTAGACATCTGAACACCTGGACACCCGGACACTTGAACACCTGGACACCTGGACACTTGGACACCTGGACACCCGGACACTTGAACACCTGGACACCTGGACACTTGGACACCTGAACACCTAGACATCTGAACACCTGGACACCCGGACACTTGAACACCTGGACACCTGGACACTTGGACACCTGGACACCCGGACACTTGAACACCTGGACACCTGGACACTTGGACACCTGAACACCTAGACATCTGAACACCTGGACACCCGGACACTTGAACACCTGGACACCTGGACACTTGGACACCTGGACACCCGGACACTTGAACACCTGGACACCTGGACACTTGGACACCTGAACACCTAGACATCTGAACACCTGGACACCCGGACACTTGAACACCTGGACACCTGGACACTTGGACACCTGGACACCCGGACACTTGAACACCTGGACACCTGGACACTTGGACACCTGAACACCTAGACATCTGAACACCTGGACACCCGGACACTTGAACACCTGGACACCTGGACACTTGGACACCTGGACACCCGGACACTTGAACACCTGGACACCTGGACACTTGGACACCTGAACACCTAGACATCTGAACACCTGGACACCCGGACACTTGAACACCTGGACACCTGGACACTTGAACACCTGGACACCTGGACACCTGGACACCTGCTGCTGCAGACCAAAGATCTGAGGCCTTTACAGTATGTGACACAATGAGACCTCATCCAGCGCCACACATCGCCTGCACCTTTCTACTAACGAGTGTTAAGTCATCAAACACGTTGTTAGCATCTCCCATAAACCTCTCTGGTATAAGTTCTGCCTGGTGACGTTGAGTTGATTCAGTAAAGGCAGCAGCCACGTACAGAAGTTAGCCTGGTGGAAAGTCAGGACAGCAGTTTATTTCAGGTGTTGGTGTTACATCTTACAGAAGGACAGGAACGCTGACTGTTCATCTGTAATGGCCTTTTCCCTAAACCGGGTCCTAAACCTCATTACCATGGTTACCAAACAGTTTAGATCTGCGTCAGTTTCTGTAATATGACCCCAAAGATCTGGTCCCTGATAGTCTGTACTGAACCTTTGAGTGATCCGCCCCCTGCATGCCAGAGGAAACCCCGCCTCCTCTGCGTGCAGCTGTCAGACCAGAGATCTGGTCTCAGTCCGCTCTGCAGCTTTAGAACTGTTTGTTTCTGTCTCTGGGCGACACTGCAGTGACCCTCAGCCTCTGCACGCAGCTGTCTGCAACACGCCACAACACATGCTGCGTTCAGGCGTCTTTCACCGCTCATAAAACCATAAAGTGATGAGTTCAGGGTCCACAGTAGACCGGGTGTAAAACACAAACCATCTACTACTACTCATCAAACCCGGACCAGATTAACAAAAAGACTCTGAAATGCATTAAAACCGTCCAGACCACGTCAGACCAGGTCTACACTGAAAGCCAACAAACAGACTCCTCACACCTGGACCAGATCAACAGGACCAGAGACAGACCTCAGATCCACCACAGCCTGGTCGTGAGAAGAATAAAGAAAGAGACATTTAAAGGAAAGCCTGGGTCACCTGTCTGCACTCACCTGTAGTCCGTCCATGATGCCTTCACTATTTCACCGATCAAACTAACAAACGAACTGAATCCAGCTGGTTTTATCAGCACAGGCTGCTCCCACCTCCGCAGAGGGGGAGGAGGGCTATCCCAGCCCCCCTTCCTGTCGAGTCCTGCCCTCTGACGACACCAAGCACACCCACTGACGTCAGCAGGATTCACTCTGTGTGGCGTCAAGTTACAAAGTCATTTAACTTCCGCAGCTTCAGGTTCTCTCTGTACGTCTTCATTTATGTGTTGTTCACAGGGCGTCCAGCAGCACAGAGAAATGTCCTGCTCAGATCTTCTCAGAAAGACACTCACCATCATGCTGTTATGTTTCTACACATGTGGACGCAGTGTTTAGAGGAGGCATTGTGTGTGAAAGAAGTTAGTCACAGTTTGGTTCAGATTAAACTGAGAGTTCTGACTAACCTCTTCAGCCGTGAAAAAACCCGGGGAGTATGTTTTTATTTAGCCGACGCGTTTATCCAAAGCGTCGGGCCTCTGGAGCAGCCGGGGGTTAAGTGTCTTGCTCAGGGACACGCTGGTGGATGTGTCACAGTCGGGAATTGAACCAAAGGCATGTGTCTTATCCACTGCTCCACCCCATAAATCCGTCCCGAACGCTGCTCCGTGTAAAGTAGTTTGTTTTTGTGTTTGTTTTGTGAGAAGCATGAAGGGAGCAACAAACTTCATGTCGTCAGAATGAGAAACAGACACACACAGTACTGTGATCCATGCTGGACTCGAACCAGTGCCTCTCCAGGCCCTGGTCTCTACTGACAGAGCAGCAGATCTCAGAGCAGCTTGATGAGCGTGAAGGTTCATGATGCTACTGCTGACATCAGCTGTTTAAAGGACAGCGTGGAGCAGGTCACATACTGGCCTCTGATGTCACTCCACGATATCTAACAAGACTGGACTGGTGTGACGAGGCTCCGACATGATCTGCATCCTCGTGTACGCACCAATCCTCCTCCGCCACCCCCCCACAGAACAGACCTAGAGACTGCTCTGATGTACGGATGTCCGTAACGATTAGATGCTGTCGGCCATCCGAAGGTTTCCAGGCAGTAAAGCCTCAGCTAGTATCACAGGGAACGGGTTGAAATGAGGGAGCTGCGTCATCTTTTGGTCCTGTTCTCAGTGGTTTATTAGGTTTTTCAGTGACCCCATAGCTGGTCATGGTCGCTCTGCGCAGGTGTGGTGGGCGGAGCCAGAATGACTAGAACCAGGGGCGAGTTCAACCTCAAAACGTTTCGCACCAGTTTGCAACATTTTCTGATTGAACGGCATGTTTCCTTGAAACGTTGCGCAACATTCTGCAACGGGCTTCGAGGTCTGTTTTCTCCCGCTTGGTGGGCGTGTCTCAGGTGTTACCCAATCAGCTGTGACAAGTTTGTAAACACAGCGGTGTTAAAAAGGCAGGAAAATGCAGCCCGCTTGCGTTCACAGCAGGGAGTTCAGGGAACCACCGTTTCCGTCGGGAACAACGTTTAGCTACGTTTTGTCGGCGCTGAACTCGCCCCTGGTCTAAAGGAAACCTGAAGTTGCTGAGCCGTCGTGTTTGAGGCTCCACGTGAACCGATCAGATCAATCAAACTTTATCGGCAGAGTCTGAGTGTTGCACTCAAGAACAAGAATCGTTGGGCAAGTTGCAGCAGTGAGGCAATACTTTACTGTATTTACTTTACTGTATTTACTTTACTGTATTTACTTTACTCTTGATGTGCGATCACTTTGCACTTTACTGACCCATTGTACTAGAATCTGAAGTCCGGTTGAGCTAAAACAGCTGGGCGTGTGTGTCACCCAGTGAAACCAACCTTTTGTCCTTGTAATAAAAAATAAAGCCCATAGCAGAGCCTTGTCCTCCTTTTTTACAGCCGCTACCATCCCTTTTCAAAACCCTGAACACAGCTGGCCCCACATCGGTTTGTTCTTACCATTAACACAGAACCAGTCAACCCATTTCCAAAACACTAAGCTTTTCTTACCCAACACCAAAACTGTGGATGTTTTTTGTGGTTGTGATGGAAATGTGATATTTTACTGTGTTTACTGTTTCAGCCTGCACGCTTCATCAGAACAGACCAGTGTTTCACTGTCTGGTGTTTGATTAATTTATTATGTTACAGCTGGGTGAAGTTTTCCAAGGGAAAGATGCTCGTTAGAGAGTTTTCTTATCAGACTGTCCTTGATAGGCCTTCATCTCCGGACAGCTGGTCCCTTCCTCTCCTGGATAGCTGTGTAATACCCTTACAGTATAAAGTCACCTGCTTCTTCACTGGCTCTTTGTCTTGCCGCGTACTGGATGTTTTTCCCTTTTCACACCGTTCTTTGTAAACCCTAGAAATGGTTGTGCGTGAAAATCCCAGTAACTGAGCAGATTGTGAAATACTCAGACCGGCCCGTCTGGCACAAATCACCTTTCTTTCCCATTCTGACTTTCAGTTTGGAGTTCAGGAGATTGTCTTGACCAGGACCACACCCCTAAATGCATTGAAGCAACTGCCATGTGATTGGTTTATCAGATAATTGCATTAATGAGAAATTGAACAGGTGTTCCTAATAATCCTTTAGGTGAGTGTACGTTGTCCTTAAAAATGGTGAGTGTCTGAAATAAACTACAAAATTGCATTTGTTCTTTTTTTTTGTGTGTGTGTTTTTCTTTGTTTTTTCTTAGACTTTCAGCTTAGATTGCTATTTTGATTGTACCATCTCACACGTGGATCCTTAGTTAGAATTACTGCAGATTCTCTCCGCTGTTTTGACCGGTTGAGCAGGGCTGTGTAACACGGGGTTCTCCGCTGCTAACCATTTGGGGCTTCGAACAGGGCCGTGCAGAAATACATTTTTCTCCGCTGTTTTAATTCCTTTTGGGGTTTAAACAGGGCTGTGCAGAAAAAACAAAAGAACAAAAAACAAAAAAAAGGAACAAAAAGAGGAGCAATCAAAAAAATATATATGTAAAAATAAAAAATAAAAATAATAAAGTTAAAAGACATTTAAAAAAAACAGGAAAACAAGGGTTTCTCCGCTGTTCGAGCTATTTTGGAGTCTTAACAGGGCTGTGAAGAGGACTGTCGACCGCTTTCCCCAGAGTTTGTAGCCGTAAACAATCTGGATTTACAGTGATGACTGTATCTAAGGAAAGGGTTAGAGTCCCCAAAAGACTTGTACAAGCAAAGAAGGATAGTGAAGGAGATGGGAAGTCAAACGAGCAAAATAAGCAAAGGTGAGAGACCTGATTGTTCCATCATACAATGCATGCAAAGAAATATGGTGAAGAATCACAAAAACAAAGAATTATTGCTGAATAAATTCTGTTTCCTATTCAGTTTGAGGCAATTACAACAAGGTAGAAAAGCGATTATTTTTAAGGGTAAAAAGACAAAGAAGACTTTGTTTTTTTGTGTGTTTAAAATTTATGACTGAAAAAAATAAAACATCTATGGGACAATTTGATAAGTGGGTTGAAATGTGTTAAATGTGAGTTTTAATTCAAAAATATATATATTTGGAGCAGCTAAAGACATGTTTGAAGAGAAAGGACGGGAGAGATGCAGAAGAGCAGGCAGCCTTGTCCAGAGAGAGAAAGAAAACAAGCTGAAATCTACCATTTAAGGCAGATTACTATATAAACTAGAATTAAGGGAAAGTGTAAAGTCTCAAAACAGAACATTTGACTAGATAAAATAAGGATAAAAGCAAACTGTTAAAAAGACACCATAAGAACAAACTAACACATTATCTCTTCTTTAACTTGGGTACACAAGTCATGGAATCCATTCCGGCTGATCCAGTCCTGGACTCCGCTCCTCCTCCTCCGATACGCTCCAGTCCCAGATCCATCCAAGGATGAAGACTACGCTGATGTTAAAACTGCTGCTGAAACACGACACCATAAGCCAGAGAGAGATGATGAACTAATGCAACATTAAAGACCTACAGAAGCACTGTTGTGCTCCGGTAACAGTAATGCAACACATCGTATTGCCCAGTCATGCTAGTGCCAATTATAAAAGGAATATTTGGTATTTGGAACATTGTTGAAGCGACGGGTCACGTGACAGCCTCACATGCAATTGGAGCAGTTTGGACTGTTTATCAAAGACTGAACACAGGCACACAGGCTGAAACACGTCTCAGGTGTGTGGAAGTTATTCACCCAGCTCACTGCATCTGCAGAGAAACACAGAAAGAGGTCTCTGTTGGTGATTAACAACAAGCCTCCTCCAGTTACACTTCTTTTAGATAAAGCTGCTGATAAAGTCAGACGGACAGAGACAGCTGAAAATGTTATTTTATAATCATGTTTCATTCTGACCAGTGAGAACAGCCAACATTTGTACTGGTGCTGATGGGATCCTGATAAAAACAGATTTTTCCAATAACTAGTTACAAAATGTTTGTGTTTGCTGTCAGTTACAGATGTTAAAAAAAGAGAAATCTGGTCGTGGATTTCATCAGGAAAGATTTCCTCAGCTATCTCAGCACAGCAGGAGCAAAGAAAGACAGAAACCTTCAGTCCAGAGCCTTGACCCAACCAGAGAAGGACGTCCTGCCATCACACC
>NC_060161.1:35656666-35659012 GCF_021292245.1 Micropterus dolomieu
GACTACGCTGATGTTAAAACTGCTGCTGAAACACGACACCATAAGCCAGAGAGAGATGATGAACTAATGCAACATTAAAGACCTACAGAAGCACTGTTGTGCTCCGGTAACAGTAATGCAACACATCGTATTGCCCAGTCATGCTAGTGCCAATTATAAAAGGAATATTTGGTATTTGGAACATTGTTGAAGCGACGGGTCACGTGACAGCCTCACATGCAATTGGAGCAGTTTGGACTGTTTATCAAAGACTGAACACAGGCACACAGGCTGAAACACGTCTCAGGTGTGTGGAAGTTATTCACCCAGCTCACTGCATCTGCAGAGAAACACAGAAAGAGGTCTCTGTTGGTGATTAACAACAAGCCTCCTCCAGTTACACTTCTTTTAGATAAAGCTGCTGATAAAGTCAGACGGACAGAGACAGCTGAAAATGTTATTTTATAATCATGTTTCATTCTGACCAGTGAGAACAGCCAACATTTGTACTGGTGCTGATGGGATCCTGATAAAAACAGATTTTTCCAATAACTAGTTACAAAATGTTTGTGTTTGCTGTCAGTTACAGATGTTAAAAAAAGAGAAATCTGGTCGTGGATTTCATCAGGAAAGGTTTCCTCAGCTATCTCAGCACAGCAGGAGCAAAGAAAGACAGAAACCTTCAGTCCAGAGCCTTGACCCAACCAGAGAAGGACGTCCTGCCATCACACCGCAGCAGCTACCTACAGTGGACCACAGAGTTGGTCTGGTCCTCTTGGAAAGAAAACTGTTGGTGTTTTGACAGAGTGATTAGATTTTGAGTCAGGTTTGCTGTGTTTTGATAGAGTTGGTGTTTAAAGAACAAAATGTGGTTTTGAGCATTTGGCTAATTGTGTGAGAGTAAGAGTGTCGATAAAGTTTCTTAAGTTTAGTTAAACGTTTGTCAGCAATTGAAAAAAACTGTAAACACAGGGCAGCACCGCTGGGCAAGCAAGAGTTTGCAGCAGTGAGGTAAAACTTTACTCTGTTTACTTCACTTGTCAGGAGTTACGCCAGAACCCAGATGCAGACACGAAGACAATGCAGCAGTTAACAGTTTATTGAGTGGCGGGGCGTCTCCTGAGGGCTGGCGTGGCTGAGAGGGAGGGTTGGATCTCGGCTTCGAGACAACAAACGGTCAGAACGTATCTTAGTCTCTTGGTCACTGACGACCAAGGTACGTTTTAGCCGTTTGTTTTTTTGGTGTAATTAACAAAGGCAGAAACCAGAAACCGGCCGTTTTCTTTCAGTTTTGGGCCCAAAACGTAAAAACAACATTCAGCTTGATTTTTTCTTTTTGTTGTTTTTTAAATCAAAAAACCAACTTCAGCACAATGTCTCGTTTTCCTCTTGAGAGAACAGAACTCATCCTGCCGTGTTTAAAGACTCATCACACCTGATCTGGTCTAGTTTTATACTCAAGACTGCCGACGTTTGAACAAATTCCTGAGTTAGAGACAGAGGATTTGCACCTTTGCAGCCACAGATTCTCCTCTATCATCCTCTCTGTACCTGATGTGAAAACTAGCCTTGATGGAAGATGCGAGCCAATAAGACTAATAATAATAATAATAATAATAATGCATTACATTTAATCAGCGCTTTACCTTGGAAACTCAAAGCGCTGCACAGTGAAGTGGGGGGGACTCACCTCAACCAATGTGTGGCCCCCACCTGGGTGATGCACACATCATCAGTGCACTCGTACCTTTGTGCATTGCTATAATAATAGTGTAAAAAACACCAGCTGACTGATGAGCTGCAGACTCACAGCAGAGAGGGGACGTGGACGTGGGTCACGTCTCGGTCCCGGTTTCTTTTCCTATTGATGTCTGAGGGTTTTCTTTAACCTTTTCCTTTCACGCTTAGAGAGGCTGCTGTCGGTCATTTTGAACATCATGTCGTACGCACGATGCGTCTGAGGTGGCAGACCCAGATGAGCAGGAGCTGGGATGCTCTCTCAGCAGGGAGTCTCCGGTCACCTCGCTGTAAGGTTTGAATGGACCAGAATATGTTCCTCCATCTGTTAAACTAACCTACACAAGAGTACTGCAGTACTGTGGCAGTGATGGTACATTTCTGAATAATAATATGACCACGGTTAAACTTTTAAACCTTTATTTATCTGAAACTTGTGCATCTACATGTGGACCAGCTTTTCTTTTACAGTTAGAACAAATTTAAATGAAAACTTTAGGATTATAACATTTGAACACTTCACACTAACAGTAGGGAGACTCAGAATACTCCATAATGAAACGCTGCTGTGCCTCATGCAGCCCACCGCTGACTGTGTCCGCCTGCCTCTGCTCCTGCAGGTCCGGCAGC
>NC_060161.1:35659112-35669820 GCF_021292245.1 Micropterus dolomieu
AAGGTAAACAATAAAAGCCTGTTACGTGTCTCCACAGGCAGAGGCAGCCTGCACAGCAGCCGGCCGGTCTGCGCAAACTCCACAAAGTCTTTCAGGGTCCTGGAGACCTCCTGCAGACGCCGGGATCCGAGGACGACTCCCTCCATGTGGTCCGTGACCTCGCGGCACGGTGTAAATCTTTCTTGCAGAACGCAGAACCGTCAGTGTCCATGAACAACATGTTCAACAGTTACTTTAAATGTGTCGTTCTGAAGAGTTTACTGATGTCTCAACATGAAGTCGATGCCTCAACACCACCGGATTAACATCAGCATGTTCCTGACAACATTAAATGATATTATGAAATGTTAGTCTGTCCCTCTGGTTCCTTCACAGCCCATGAGTTCATTACCGTGGCGATCAGTTAATACAACGGGCTCCTCCTGGGCCCGTCGGCGAGGACTCGAACTCTGAGAACCTCACGGCCACCGTTTTCCTGGTTTCAGGTTTTCCGTTTCATAGTTAGCCAACTAACGGACACTCAAACACGACGTTTAAAGAACTGTTTCAGGTGCCGCCTTCTTCAGTTTACCTGCATCACCTCTGGGAGCAGGCAGAGCTGCTGAGGCAACAGGGCCCCCGGATGGCGCACAGGGGCCACCGTTTAGGAGCTCTGTGGTACTAAACAGACCATCCTGTCCAGGGAATGTGCCTCTATTGTGGTGGTCTGTAAAATAAATGGTGCACGGACCTGACAATAAGCTGTTTTATATAAACTGCACACCTGGATTAGTACAGGTCTGCACTGTTTTTCCGGTCCGTGTATCTTTTGGTCATTTGATTTTCCTTTTAGAAACAGCTATTAAAAAACAAAAAAACAAGTGGCTATTTGATTTTTGTTGTAATATACAAAAATTTAAATTAAAATACAAAGTATTTCTCTTTTTCAGTGTCAAAAATGAACAAGTGAAATATACAAAATAATTTGAGTTTCTTTTTCTTTTTTGAATAACAAAAAATAAAATCACCGGAAAACAGAAACAGAAAAAGGCTCGTTTGTTCGTATTCTAATACCGGATGTGGTCATTTCTGTGACAAGAGCGCCACATTTGACAGGGTACCGGTGTTGTTGTAGCCCAGAATAAAATGTCTTTAGAACATTACTCAGCTATGATTTTAGACATGGCAAAACAAGGCCAGTCATCCACAGAAATCTCAGCGCAGATATCACAAGTAAGTGGGGGAGCAAGAGGATGTTCCGCAAGAAACGTGAGGAGATTTTGCAATGAAAATGGATTAAGTTTGATGGGACTCCCCGACGCACGTTTGGAGTTGGAGGTGGCAAAAGCTGTAACTGAGGTATGATCTTGCTTTATTTCCCTTTTGCTACAGGTTGTGTGTGTGAGAGAGAAAGAGAGCGTATGAGAACGAACATGCAGTAACATGCACACACCAGTATGTCCCGCATTTCTATGTCTTATCAAATTTGACTGGCATCTTTTATGCCCGTTTATTACGAATAGTAAATAAATCACAATAAATATCCTCAGCCTTCCACTATTAATAAATACTCACAGTCAACAGAATCATCACAACACTGATACATTACAACAAAACGCAACCTGCACTGTCTAATTTCATGATATACATCAGCTGGTATGATTTTTAATAATAATAATAATGTTATTTTCTAGACTGGACCTACATATGGAAGAAGGATGATGAAGGAGTGCATGCTGCAGAGACACGAGTTGGATCAGTGCTCAGGACAATGCATCAGCCTTACCATGAAGCAAGACGTCTGTTACTGTCTCATCTCTAATATTTTACACAATCAAACATGTGGAATTTATGTGTAAATATGAGCTGTGTGTGTGTGTTTTGTTGTTTGTTTAGCTGTAGTTACTTGTGTAAGATTAAAAACGTACTGATATTTATAGTAAGCCTGTAATCAGAACAAATTATTTTCATTTCTTTGACAGATCTTCAACTGATGTGGTGTATATAGGAGTAATAGTTACATCGTTTTCCTATCTCTCTTAGGGTGCCCGCAATCTCAACCCCCTCAGCTGATTACATGGGTCACAAGGTTCATTTGGACCAAAATGAAAAACTGGCTATGTTTGGGGTCACCCATGTTTTAGCCATTGATGGCTTCAGCAAAAAGGTTGTTGCTCATTCTACAATGCCTATAAAAAACAACCTTACCATCTATGAAGATGTTTTCAGGTAATAGCCAATGTATTATTGTATATATGTAACTATATAATAACTTTTGAACGTCTAATTATAAAGCATATTATATTGCAAATAAACAGTTAAGTTGGCAGTTTTGCACAAAATAAAACTGACTTTTTCATCCAATAGGCCTGCAGTACTTGCCTATGTGGGACCAGGTGCGAGTAGATCATGGCAAGGAGTTTTATTTGACGCTCTTCATGCAGGAGTTGCTGTCATCTCACCGCCATAATCAGGAGCGAAGGCCTTATTTACAGACTTCATCCACAAGGGTACAGGGTCCTTACTTTGCTTGGTTGCTTCAGCAATACACTTTTATTATTACCACTCTTATTCTGCTTGCTTCAGCAGCAGTTTTCTTGCATACATGAGACAAATTGTCATTACTATTTCTATGCTTTAGGGCAATTAAATATAAAATTAACCATCGCCAAGAACAGGTTTCTTTTATAGCTTAACAATAAATAACTGCAGAAGCGAGCACACTGGACTTAATTCAACCTTTATATTCTCGTTATGTGATGAGCATTGTGATTTTTGTTTTCTATTTGGGAAAATGCTCCTTATGCAGAATTCCTGGTAAAACTCTAAATTTACTAGCTCAGCGGTCAATGTGCATAATGACTGCTGAGTTGGTAAATTTACAGATTTACTGGGAATTCTGCATGACCATTTTCCCCAAATAGACTATATGTTTTATTTACCCACCAGAACAAACTGATTACACATCTTTGTTGGAAATTCAGAATCATATAATTGAACGAATCCGGCCTGAAGTCAACAATCGTGTCAACTGTCCACTGAAGACAGCACTTCTGCAGTCGGTGGATCAAGAGGAAATAGACATGAGTGACAGCCTTGTGAGATATTGTGTGTCCAACCTGACTGGCCGCTTGTGTGAGATTGGTCTTACAAGGCTGGTGGAGTCGTGGAATGCTCGTCGAATCCCAGGTGAAATAAAACATCGAAGATTACAATAATTACGACAGGCATTCATCAGTTTCAAGACCAACAGTGTGTTCTTTATTTTACAGGTAAAGGTGAGGTGTCCCAAAACAACCCCACAGGAGCTGTTGCCTCATTCAGCTGAAGCAGCAACCTTTACAGCCAACAGCTGGGATCCTCACTGACCAGACATTCAACTTTTGGAGTTGATCCATTTTCAACTGAACAGGACAAGATTACAGTTGAGCACCAGTTTGCAGAGCAATATTCAGACATTTCAGACTTGTTCTCTAGAGCAGTAAACAATGACTTTGCTCCATACAAACAGGCATTGCTCTGTCTTATTTCCACAACTCAGCGCGATGTGTGAAAAGCCATTAGCTCTGTTTAACTTAGAGACTGTAAATCTGTAACAGGACCAATGAACATCGATACGGCATCATCCAGCCCAAACATGTAAATAAATTCACACCACTGCTACAGCTCTGACCCACATTTTTGAACCTATAAAACAAACTCAAATACAACGTGGATTTTTTACCTATTTGTGGGTGTAAAAGTGCAAAATGTTACTCCTCTTCAAAAAGGGATCTCAGAACAGAAAATGCCTCTGACAGATCTGTTGCTGCCTGCAGTGTTCCCTCTACATTTTGCACAGAGGTCTCCTGCCACTGTTCCACACATGTTTTGCAGCCAATAACGCTCCGGCAACACTGTGTGAAGACTGTGAAGGCTCCTCAATGAATTCTAAAAGACAAAATGAGAAAAACTATTCATTCTGTGTGTTACTGTGTGTGTCCATACAACCTCAATGTGTTATTGATGTACAGGGTGACAATGTTTTCTTTTTACTCAGCCTCTTTGTTAATGTATCATTACACCATAGGCTGTTACACAAAGGTTCGCTTCAGTACATGTAAGTGATTGTAGTGGATGAGACATAGGTGACCGGGGTTAGAGAACGTAATAATTTATGTGTATTTAGAAATTTCAAATTCTGGAACACGCTACACAAAATGGATCCAAAATAAATGTTCATGTGGGACAATGACTATCTATTGTGTACTTACTCATACAAACAACACAGCAGAACCCTTGCTTGATGTTCTGTAGCTGGGAAGGAGTCAGGATCACTCTGTGAGCGGCAGCTACATTGGTGAGCTCTCTGATCGCTGAAGTGACATCTGGTAGGCTCTGTGATGCCAGCACAAGCTCTTCTATCTTCTCAGTGACCTCTCCAATGCCTGCAGCATCTTCATCTTTTCGGCTGTTACAAGGAAAAAACAGAATAGATATATACTGGTTGTGTTTTAGCGGTTTTAGTAGTGGTAGCCAAATAAATCTTTGTCCCAAACACTATAGAAGCCACTAAAATACAGAAGCAGTAAAGGCCAAAGAGTTGGCAAACAGTCTGAACAACAAAGGTAAGGATAAATATAAAGAAACACAATGCATTTCAATCTTTGGACAAATAAGAGAAATATTAATACTTAAGATTACCTCATTCTCCTCCTTTTGGTGCCCTGCAACTCCTGGAAGCCCTGTTCTTGTACAGCAAGAATCTTTCGTGCATTTTGTTTCCAGTACTGTGACCCTTTACAGTGGGGGATGAAACCAGGAAAAACATTCAAACTTAGTGTTGGTTAAGTTATCATGAGTTATCGTGTCCCATTATCGTGTCCCATCAGTCAATACCATGGGGTCATGACTTCCAACGGCATCTTGCACTTTTCCGATGATCCCCTGAAGGGTAGCCTCACATTCTAAAAACCGGACCACCACCATTCTGCTGGGACTCAACCTCCCACCAACCACCTCAGCAAGAAAAATCGATCTGGAAGAATATCATATTAAAATAATCGTTACGAGACACACGGCAGTCATAATCCTAGTAGTGGTTAATAGTCTTATGTACTTTGTATATCAACAATAACTGTAAAATGCACTCAGGTTGTTCTTGTTGTATCTTTGACTGGTGTGAGGATGTAATCATCTCTTCCTTGGCTCAGGACCAAACAATAAACAAAGTTCCATTTAAATACATTCATAACATTTTGCATAAGCTTGCTGACAAACACACACTGCAAAAACACAACCCCCGCCACTTTCTGGGCAGAGGTTATGAAAGTCAGGGGGAAATGTTTTACTAACTATTACACTACAGCTACAAAGGAGTGAAAGAATGGAAACTGAAGTTGATCATATCAAATGTGAAGTAGGTGTTTTGTAATTATATCTAACTATTTTTAACACTTCCAATCCTGTAATTTGTCCATTTAAAATGATAAATCGTATCACCGTTATTTAATGTTTTAGAGACAGTGGCTCTGGAGGGGGCTGAGGCAGCCCGCTGCGCAGCTGGACTGGAAGTAGTCGCAGGTGTTCGCATGAACGTGAAACGTTGAGCTGTGGTATTTGAAGCTGATGAGGTGTCGTCCTCCTCACCGTGAACCTCATAGTGAGCTCTTGGAGTAAGGTCCAATGTGCTGAAAACACCAGAGGCTCCAGGAAAAACTGTCAGTCATGTAGAGACTATGAGTTGAGACCTGTCAAGAAATTCATACGTCAAATAACCGCAAGTGTTTATTTCCAACCATTTCTCAATTAATATTTTTCAGTGGCTACTGAGAGGTAACTTATTAAAATGCTAATGTTAACGTTAAATCTGTAAGTGACTAGATAGCGTTGCATATAACGTTAACGATAATAGATCATTCAAAACGAGGCGTAGCTACTTCTGACTGTTAGTCAACACCTCCACTAACTTTAATGGGGGCGCTTATTGGCGCTGTTGTCACGTAAATGACCACATCCGGTCTCGAAATATGAACAAACGAGCCTTTTTTCGTTTTCTCTTTTAAAGTAATTTTATTTTTTGTTACCTGAAATAGAAAATGAAACTCAAATTATTTTTTAAAATATCACTCATTCATTTTTGACACTGAAAAAGAGAAATACTTTGTATTTTAATTTTAATGTTTGTATGTTAAAACAAAAATCAAATAGCCACTTGTTTGTTGTTTTTTAATACCTGTTTCTAAAAGGAAAATCAAATGACCAAAAGATACACGGACCCAAAACAATAAACAACTTGTTTTTTTGGTTTTAAAACAGAAAAAAAACAATAAACGACTTGGTTTTTTGGTTTTAAAACAGAAAAAAAACAATAAATATTTTTTTTGGTTTTAAAACAGGAAAAGACAACAAACGACTTGGTTTTTGGTTTTGAAACGGAATAAAGAAAGAATGAACTGTGAACGAACTGTGTTCAGAATCTTACACTGACGATGTGTCGTGCTTTTGTAGAATTTTTTCAAGGAACAATTATTAAATTAACAAACAATAATATGATCATATTTCAGTCATCCAAACAGCCCTTATTTAAATGACGTATTAGTCATTACCTCTCTCTCTCTACAGTATTTACTCAGCTTGTTTCCACACAGATTTTCACGTGTTGGATTACTGTAACGCCGTTTTAGCCAGAGTTTCTAAAACCACAATCAACAAACTGCAATATGTTCAGAGCTCTGCTGCCCAGATCCTGACGGGAACCAGGACACTGGCGAGGCGCTTACACGGCTCCACAATACCTCTCTGGCTTATCAACCCCTTACAGCCCAAATCCAGACTGCGCTCCTCAATCTGTCCCACAATGCACCTCAAATCTGTGGCTGACTCCCTCTCTGCCTCCTGAACTTTAAAGCTCTTCTCAAGACACACTTTGTTAAACTTGCCTTCTGCTGCTGACGTCTTTTATGATTGTTTTACAGTTATTTTTATTAGTAATGTTGTTGATTTTGTTCTTTTATTTTATGTTCAGCGCTTTGAGACGCTGCTTTTAAAGGCGCTCTATAAAATAAGGTTTATTAATGTTCCTCACCTGTTCCCACGGCCGGCTCCTCACACATGGACGCTGCTCAAGGGTCAAACGCACTGCGGGGCCCTGTGACGTCACAGGTCAGTGACCTGCAGCGTTGTATGAGATGGTGAGGACAGAACTCGGACTTTGAACCGGGAGAGCGGGGTTCGAGTCCCGAGTCAAGCTTAGAGTCAACATTAAATAATTTTTATTTAGGTTAGGCCTTTTACGTAAGGTGACGTTAGTTAACTGACGTAGGCAGTTATTTTAACCCGCACCATGATCTTTCCTGACCTGAACCAAGTAGATTTGAAAGGCGACCCAAAGGGCCCCGAGCCGGCTCATGAGGGAGCAGGGTTGGTGCATGATGTGGGCCTCGCTGTGCTGCAGGGGGGACGGGGTGCAGAGGTGGGCCTGCAGGGGGCAGTAGGCGGCACCGTGGTGCACAGAGAGGCCCGGGAGCAGCAGAGGAAGAGGAGGAGGAGGAAGAGGAAGAGGAGGGTCGGCGCTGTTAGCACGGTGAGGACCGCTCCAGGTCTTTAAACTTCATGTTCTCTGTCTCTCTGTCTGTGTGTCAGCAGCGGCTCGGCTCGGCTCGGCTCTCTAACAGTGTTAGCGCAGGTGCAGCTGCGAGCTCGCGCCTGAAACGCCCTGCTGCGGTTAGCCTCTCTCCTGCTAGCTGTTAGCATGTAGTCCGAAGGTAAATACGCTTCCATTATCGGACACGCCCTCCTCCGGGGGCCTCCTGTCCGCGGACTGACCCCCCACCCCCCCCGCAGCCTGCCCGTCGTTATCACCGTGTTTACATGTGACCCAGTCAGTCAGTCCGAACTCACAGAAACCCAAAACCCCGGCCACCAGGGTCGTGGGCTGCGAGGACCGGTCCAAGTCCGCTACCGCCAAACTCCATTCTCAAAACAGCATATTAAGAGTTTTCTGTCCTACCGTTTAACCTGGAGCATTTCTGACGGCTCTGGGTTAATGTCGTGTTTCCTTTTATTAATTCGGCTTGTATCATAACTGTGGCCAGACTGCAGAACCTGCCTTTATAACACTGTCTGTGCTCAGTGGACGGGCTGACCCAGCTCGCTGTAATCACCGCGCTGTGTTCGGTACCAGGAGGTCGAGATTCAGATCTGTAAAAGTTCAAAGTTCGTCCCAATAAGGACTGATGGTGCATCTGAGTCACGCCGAATTAAAAAGTAACAGATGAGTGTTGATGAATCATGTCGGATATGTTCCTGCGAGGCTTGTTTATGTGCCGTGAAGAGGAGAAACCTTAAAGTGCCTGGTTTTTCTACGGAGTCTGGCGTGCATGTGACGCAGACTCCAGCTGTAAACAAAACAAAGTGTTGCTTCATCCCTCAGGCGGCCTGAAGTTAATTAATAACTGTTTGATATTTTACTCTGAGACTGATCACACTCAAGAACAAGTCATGTTTATGGTCGTGTTTGGTCATCAGGTTACCGTGGAGACCGCCGTCCCCAGACAGGGCCACGCCGAGGTTGCCATGGCGAACAAGGCGGAGCTGCACGCCTCAGACCACACCCCCTCCGCCGAGGAAGAGCTGCCTAAGCCCGCCGCACGCCGCCCCCGCCGCAGGGCCGCCGCCCCCTTAAGCAGGCGGGGTCAGAGAGGGAAGAGGCGGGGCCCCGCGGAGAAAAGGCGGGGCCCCGGCGAGAAGAGGCGCGGCCCCAAGGAGAAGAGGCGGGGCCAGGAGGAGAAGAAGAAGGAGGGCGTGACGGTGAAGAGGACGTGCAGCGACGGGAAGCGGCGCTGGGACAAGAAGCACTACTGCGTTTTCTGCCGCCGGCCGCAGGTAAAGATCGCTCGCCACCTGCTGAGGAAGCACGCCGACCAGCAGGAAGTGGTGGCCGCCAGCACGCTGCCGACGGGCTCCAAACAACGCCACCTGCTGCTGGAGCACCTGCGCTGCAGGGGCAACTACCTGCACAACATCGAGGTCCGTTCACCTGTTCACTGTTTGTTTACCTGTTTGTTTACTTGTTTACCTTCAGTCTGAAACACAGTACAACCTGAACTGTGACGTGTCGGTTCAGTCAGTTTTCAAAATAAAACACCCTGTGCAGAGTCCCGATCGTAAATAAACAATAAATAAACATGGTTAAAACAGAAGAAAAAATAAACAATGTAACTATGTAGCTACAAAATCTAAACATGTCAGCAAAATCAGGCAGAGCGCTCTTATTCTGAAAGGCTCCCTGTGGGAGATGCAGTCTGCAGAGCAGGTCCTTGTACATGGGGGGACGTTTACGACCAGACTGAAAGTTGCTGCTAATATATTTCACCACAAACTTTCACCGTCATGTTTTCTTCCTAATTTAAAGAAAGCGTCAAGCGGTGCAGCAGTCAGTCCTAGAGAACAGGACAGAAAGGATCTTCTGATGTCTCATTTCACATCACGACAGAACTCACTTTCTAAGTGCTGCTCGCTCACATGCGTCTCCGCCATTACACAAACTGTGTGCAGCCAATCAGATCAGTCTGTTCACTTTTTAAGGGCCATGGCCGTGACCAGGTAGGGAGGTCCAGTTGTTATTTGTGATAATTCAGTGAACCAGTACATACAGAAAGAGTAGTGATCAGGTAGTGCACATGAGACAGGAAGCCTTGGTATAGGCCTGCTAATCCTCACAGCATGTATTACCGGTGTAACACGGTAGCTACGGTGTGGGTGTTACCCATGATGCACTACACGTGGAATCCATACCTGTAGGAAATGACAGAGCAGCTTAAATATATCTCACATGAAGGCTCCAGCTGTCATCACAGGCAGTGTTGGGGAGTAACTAATAAGCTACAAGTTCAGTACTAAATAAAGTTTAATCCATGTGTAATAAAAGTACAGTTCCTTATGAAAGTTACATCTGAATCTTTCCTGTAAAAAGCTCGGCTGTGTGTTGAATAACACTCATTTTGTTGCTTTGCATGTTCTTCCTTTGTCGTTTGCAGCCGCAGTGTTTAGGATGCTGCTGATTGGTTCTTGTGTTTTGAATTTCCTGAAACGCCCGCCTTCCAGCCTCTCAAGCTGACATTTGATAATGGTTAAAACTGATGATGCACGGGTAGAGGTCGACCGATATGGTTTTTTTCACGCCGATACCGATCTTTTGAAATCCGGGTCGGCCGATGGCCGATTAATGCTGCCGATTTATTTTGGCTGATATTTGGCCGATATTTGCTTGGTTTTTAACCTCTATTTGCACCGAACTGAAGCACAGAAATCCGCGTTGATATTCGGTGCGGTAGATAACGGTCGTTAAGGTTCCAGTGCCGTATTAGCACCGGGTCTGTCTGTAGCTACCCGTTAGCAAAGCAAAGCCAGTCTGTCACTAGCCTATAGTGCGTTGGTCTCTTTTTTATTACTTATTTCTCTGCATTGAGTGGCAACCCTCTCAAATATAAGACACACAAACAGAACAAATAAAAGTCTCAGATTCACTCTGTAGTTGCAAAATTATTGCTTACTTATTGTGACATGATAGCAACTCTTCTGTGATAATGCAACTTCAACTACGATCCAAATTAGCCGAATGTCATGTGTCTTATTCAGGTTTTTTCTCTAAGTTGGCAGTAACATATCAAAAGTTTTTAATTAAATATAAAGGAGTAATAAGAATTGAATCCTTACCGTTAGCTCCTTAGGCACTGGATGAGGTCTG
>NC_060161.1:35669920-35677501 GCF_021292245.1 Micropterus dolomieu
TGGTTTTTAACCTCTATTTGCACCGAACTGAAGCACAGAAATCCGCGTTGATATTCGGTGCGGTAGATAACGGTCGTTAAGGTTCCAGTGCCGTATTAGCACCGGGTCTGTCTGTAGCTACCCGTTAGCAAAGCAAAGCCAGTCTGTCACTAGCCTATAGTGCGTTGGTCTCTTTTTTATTACTTATTTCTCTGCATTGAGTGGCAACCCTCTCAAATATAAGACACACAAACAGAACAAATAAAAGTCTCAGATTCACTCTGTAGTTGCAAAATTATTGCTTACTTATTGTGACATGATAGCAACTCTTCTGTGATAATGCAACTTCAACTACGATCCAAATTAGCCGAATGTCATGTGTCTTATTCAGGTTTTTTCTCTAAGTTGGCAGTAACATATCAAAAGTTTTTAATTAAATATAAAGGAGTAATAAGAATTGAATCCTTACCGTTAGCTCCTTAGGCACTGGATGAGGTCTGCTGCTCACTCGGCTGGAAAATGACTCTAGCGGCAGCGCGCGTCAAACACGTGTTCCACGACAACACTAGGCTGCCCACAGATGCGCCTGCCTAATAATCGGCTTGATATACTTGGATATTGGCCGATGCCGATTATGTTAAAAAATGCCAAAAATCGGCCGATTAATCGTCCGACCGATTAATCGGTCGACCTCTATGCACGGGGCAACTTTTTGAGCAATGTTGCTGGTAACGTTAATGCAAGAACGATGTTTCCTTTGGAGAGTTTCTTCTGTCTGTCAAGTTTATAACTGCAGCTGTTACTTTTGCTGCTTAAATTTGCTGTGACTATTTACTGTGTGCATAGACACGTTTAAAATGACAAGTTGAAATGAGGGTTGTGGGTTTCCACAGTGTAAAAAGCTGCGTCCGCATGGTCCTAAAGCCTTCATTAGAGTTGATCAGTGTTTTTATTCATTTAAAGATAAATAGTCTACATATAATTACGGAGGTCCAGACTTTGCATGTGTACCTCAAGTTATTAAAAACACTTCAGATAGTCCCGAGTAACGAACTGATCCAACAGGACTTATATTCAGACTCAGGGTTTGTTGCCACGGTAACTGACCCACAGTTTAAGTTAGCTGTCTTTCCTGAACAGCAAAGGTTCCCCCGTCTCAGGGTTGACTGACTCAGAGTCTGAAACAGGATCGTTAGCAGCTGCTTGTTGTTGTAAATCAAACTGTACTCCCAGGTGTGGGAAGTGTCCGTAGTGCAAAGTATTAATTATAATTTTCAGAAAAGCTCTCTTCCTCCTGTAAGACATGTAATTCATTAGGGGCGTAGCGCCTCTGGGGAAACGCTGGCGGTGTACCTGACTGCCTGTCTGCCCCTCAGGTGATCAGACAGGGCACAGGTGAGATCGTCCCGTGGCGTCAGCCCTCAGAGGAAGTGGATCCCAGGAACTACCTTCCCTGCCCGCTTTGCCTCGGCTTCTTCCTTCGCGCTGACCTCTGGAAACACCAGGCCTTCTGTCGTAAGAAGCTGACCTCTGACCCCTCCAAAGACCCCGCCTCCAAAGCAGAGACCACCTCTGACCCTGTGAAGGACGCAACCTCTGACTCCACAGGTAAGGCGGCCTCTGATCCGGCAGACGACAGGACCTCCAAGTCCACAGAGGACACACCTTCTGACCCCTTAGAAGACACAAGCACAGCAGATCAGACTGGGACCAAACGGCCCTTGACCTCTGACCCCGGTGTGGACCAGAACGTGAGCGCTAACCCTGGGGCAGACCGACCCAAGAAGCGCATCAGGGTCCAGGCTGCAGCGTCTCGCCTCCTGCCCATTTCCAGTGGAGCCTCAGAGAGCTGCAGCGAAGTCCTGCACCGCATGAACCAGGACCATGTCTCACACCAGGTCTGTACACTTCTTGACAACCCGTCTGTCTACCTGTCTGTCTCTGTACCTGTCTCTGTGTTGACCTGTGTCTTCCTCGCTCTGTCCAGGTGAAATCTGATTGGTTGATTTGTAAATATGGAAACAAGTTGATGGGGAACCAGGATGGCAGCCAGAGGAGGTACGACTACGTCAGTCAGAAGCTGAGGGAGCTCGGGAGGTTGCTCCTGGCTGCTAAATCTCTGGACTCCAGCATTCAGACCCTCCAGGACCTCCTGGCTCCGGGTCGCCTCAGCCTGGCGTTGGCGGCTGCCAGAAAGGCATCCGGATACCGGTGGAGCCGCCCTCCGCTGGTGGTGAAGACGACGCTAAAAACAGTTTGTGAGATTGCCATCGGAGAGAGTCTGCAGGACGGAGACTGGGAGGCTGCAGCCAAGACCACCGAGTTTTACCACCTGCTGGGGAGGGACTGGGACAACCTGGGGCTGCTGAACCCTGATCCCGACACAGGTAACACCTGAGGCAACCTTGAACCTTGTCCTAAGAGAAACCATTTCTGTGACTCTGGTCTCTGACAGGGTTCAGGACTTACAGCTCATTAGAGTCATTTAGGCTTGATAACTATCCCCATCAGGAGCCATTAGAAGAACTTAATCCATCCACCAAACCTCTTTGTTTTTGCTAGCTGCTCCAGTTGGAGGAGCGAAGCCGAAGAAACGATTGGTCCAATCAAGAAATGAGAAGGAGTGTAAAGAGCCCGGTGAAGAGCAGTCCGACCCAAGACCAGAGGGTGAGTCCTGATCTACCACTATTCTTGACTACTTATCATAAACCTGACCACTGATTATACCAGGGGTCTAAACTTTGTTCACTCCTGCTGAGTTTGCATCCAGTATGTGCTTCATGCACAGAATATTCACTAGATGGTGCTGTTTGACCTTGTTGTCTGTCTTTACCGGTCTGTAGTTCCGTCACAGAGCAGTAACAGACCAGTCACCTCCATAATTCCACCAGAGGCCAGACTGCAGACTCCTATCACAGGTAGGTCCTGCCTGGATTCAGCTGACCATAAATCCATTACTAACATGTGTTTAGGAGGTCTACCTGCGTTGTCTTATCTACTTTTTGTCTGTCTTTCAGTCCCGGTGGCTCCAAGAAAGGTCCAGCGTCGCCCATGGTCGTCTGCAGAGAAGGAGGCGGTCTGGAGACAGTTGGGAGTCCACGTATTGGTCCAGTCAGTACCGGGGAAGGAGGTCTGTCAGCGGTGTCTTGACCTGGAGCCCGTTCTCAGAGGGCGACACTGGAAAGATGTCAAAAACCAGGTCCACAACCAGATCCAGAGCCAGAAGAAGCAACAGTTCCACGCCCAGATGGACCTTCAGGAGAACCAGGATCAACAAGACCAAATCCAAAATCAGAAGAAACAGCAGCATTACCAGGCTGAAATGCACCAACAGGACAAGGACAGCAGTCAGAATAAGAAGAAACAGCAGTACCATACCCAGATGGACCCCCAGGAGACCATTCAGAATCACAAGAAACAGCAGTACCTGCCCCAGATGGACCCCCAGGAGACCATTCAGAATCACAAGAAACAGCAGTACCTGCCCCAGATGGACCCCCAGGAGACCATTCAGAATCACAAGAAACAGCAGTACCTTCCCCAGATGGACCCCCAGGAGACCATTCAGAATCACAAGAAACAGCAGTACCTTCCCCAGATGGACCCCCAGGAGACCATTCAGAATCACAAGAAACAGCAGTACCTTCCCCAGATGGACCCCCAGGAGACCATTCAGAATCACAAGAAACAGCAGTACCTGCCCCAGATGGACCCCCAGGAGACCATTCAGAATCACAAGAAACAGCAGTACCTGCCCCAGATGGACCCCCAGGAGACCATTCAGAATCACAAGAAACAGCAGTACCTTCCCCAGATGGACCCCCAGGAGACCATTCAGAATCACAAGAAACAGCAGTACCTTCCCCAGATGGACCACCAGGATACCATTCAGAATCACAAGAAACTGCAGTACCATACTCAGATGGACCACCAGGACCACCTTCAAATTCACAAAAAGCAGCTGTGTCATGGTAGACTAGACCCCCAGGACCATATTCAGATACATAAGAAGCAGCTGTACCAAATGGACGCGCAGACCCAGGCACTGCAGACCACCCTGGATCGGGACACTTCTATTCTGACGGGTACACCATATGGACCTGACGGGCCACATCGAGTCCCTGGACAGTCATTGCTGGAGCGGGACCCTACCATCAGTTCATACCCACTTCCACATAGGACCCTGGGCCCTCACATGGACCAGTTGCTGTCCAGAACAGAGTGGACTGACGAGTCTTTGGCCCAGCACTACTCGCTCAGCAGGCATCTGGACAGGAACCTGCTCCCGGATGCGCCCACAGGAGGACCACCGTCCAATCCACACTCTGGACATGTTCACTTCTGATGGGCCGGCCCACAGGGGCCCTCAGCATTAATGACTGTATTAGATAAGGTAGCAGAAGGCCTCTTTACGCCATCTGGTACAAGTTCCTGAACTTCCTAAAGTCTACCTTCTTAACCAGAGGAACCCCACGACCTGTAACTTCAGGTGTTACGTTTAAAAGAACAACTGCACTCCCTTACCAAACAGAACCTGCTGTATACAACACATAGGAACCCGTAGGGGGAACCTAGAACCTCACAGACTCAGGTTATGAGCATCTCCAGGTGACAGGTCGGTCAGTTCCTGTAGTGGACAGCAGCTAAACCACTACAGACCTGTCTGCTTGGTGGAGGGAGTCGAAGAAAGAAAGTCTACTATGTGTAAAAGGTTATATATTTACAGGTCTGCCTTTAGTAGCACTTGATCCAATCACCATCCAGTATTATTGTTGTTGTCATGTTCCTTTGTGTATTCTCACTCATGACTACCAGCTTTCTGCCCCTGAACCGAGGCCTGGACTACGAAGGGAGTGTAACCTACTCAGATTTAACTCGGGGGTGTCGAACTCTGCCTGCTACACTGGTGTTAAACTGTGACGGTGAATAAGAAGTTGGGTCGCTGTAAACTTAACTGGTGCACGTTCACTGAAAATCGACATTTTGGGCCGTGCAGGCAGAGTTTGTTCACGCCGCATGCTCCGTATTTTCCCCAGAACAAGACCTGGTGATTGTGTCAGGATATGAGGAGGTAAAATATGTGAAAACATTTATGCAGATGGGCTACAGCCCAGAAACTGGCTCTGACATGAATAAAGATCTCCTCCCTACATGCTGAGGCTGCAGGGTTAACGTGTTGAGGATAAGTTCATTTCAGCTGTGTAGCCCACCTACACAGGGTAACCTCGAGTTAACCACGAAGATAACCTGCTGGGAGCACTTTAGAGATGCAGCGTGACAGCAGACCTCAGGTAACACCTGTCCCCCTCTTGTAGTACGGGTTAATCAGGAGGTTACTCCTGCAGTTTCCTGGATAAGTTACCTGCTTCATAGTACAGGCCTCAGGTGTTTCATGTCCAGTGTGTTCAGGTCTGGACTTTGTATTTATCACCAGTAGATGGCAGCGTTCTCACTGACTCACTAAATATTTAAGCTTTCTACAGAAGTATAAAAGCATTTTCCAGACTGGCGTCTGCGTTCTTTCTTTCTGACCCCTCATGCATCACATTAGAGGTCCTCACAGGTCCACGAGTCAGAGCCCGAGTCGGGTTCTGGTAGAGAGGAGAAACCACAACTAGAGTTAGAGCAGGCAGCAGTAAACAACCAAACAGGAGGTCAGAGGAGAGAGGCTGTGAACAGGGAGAGGAGTGATCAGGACGCAGGTCCACTGAACATGATGTGGTGATTCTGCAGAGGACAGAAGATATTTATGCTTTATTCAGTGATCAAACCGGCTGCTAATGTTAGAATAATAATATGTCTCCAGGTCTACTGAGGTCTGTTCTTTGAATAATGTTGCTGCTGCTGTTTACCTGAACTCAGCTCAGGTGTGTGGTGCGCCCCCTGCTGGAGGCCTCATGTAACTACAGCTCAGAAAGCACAACACAGAGTTAACCCTGAACTATGGAGAACCACTACTAACGTCCCTCATGATGAAGGTCCTGCAGAGACTCCTCTCAGACTGGTTCTGCTTTGATCACTGATTTCTGCACCAGTTCGTGGTGGAAATGTTTTTATTTATGAAAAGGAAACAGAGTTCAGGCAGCAGGAGACATTTCAAAATCTATAAATCTACCAGAATGTAAGTGAGAGCAGCTCCGGGTCTTTCTGTGCTGCTCTCAGATCTGTTTCTCCTGCTGAGGCAGCACATGTAGGATTTATTCTCCCCTCTGTTGTCATGTTCACAGGGACAGAGCGGAAAGAGAGAGAAACTGTGACAGCGAGGTGTTAAAGTTACTGACAGCTTGTTTCTTCAGCTTACTTTACTTTTTTTTTCTTAATGTGTGTCTACAAGCATTTTCATTTGTTATTTAACTACAAGCTACATTTCAGTGGAGGAGCAGGAGGAGCAGGAGGAGCAGGAGGGCCACAGGTACCTGGGTGTGCAGGACAGACTCTCTCCCTGAGGAAGTCTGGAAGGGCTTAAATTAATTATTACTCCTCTAAATGTGCATTTATTATAGTTATTTATTTATATTTATGTGATTTTATTTTATTTAAATATATCATTATTATTATTATTATTATTATCTTTATGAGTGCAGCTCACGTGCTCTGCCCCTCAGGTGCATCAGACCCTTTCTCATAGGCCGGGGAGAAACACGTGAGTGTCGTCATCTCACTCGCTCGTGCACGCACACATACAAGGCAGGGGGCGGGGTCTGTCGCCGTGCAGCTCCTCTGTGATTGGCGGGGTGAGGGGAGCAGGTGTGACGTCAGACGGTGTTTAGGGGAGGAGGAGGTAGACCGCAGCGACGGCGACCTGTCTCACCCTCTGTCTCTGTCTCTGTCTCACCCTCTGTCGGTCTCTCCGTGCGGATCGATTCTCGGACTCTGCCCGGTGTCAAACATTAAAGCAGCGGCGGCGGCGGCGGGCTCGTGCCATCCACAGCGGGAACAGCGCAGCGACCTCCATCCTCTTCATCCTCTCCATCCTCTCCATCATCATGTCCGGCACCAAGGAGGAGGACCGCAAAGGCTCGAGCCAGTGGCGCGAGTTCTTCTGGAACCCGCGGACCCACGAGCTGATGGGCCGAACCGCCTCGAGCTGGGGTGAGTCCGGGACTCCGGTCCGGTCCACGGTCCGGGTCCGTCTCTCTCTCTGGCTGTTAGTGAAGGCCTCTCTCCCTCTGCTATATTTAGATCATCTTTACTGACACGAGCTCAAACACACGTTATTAATTATTAATATATCTCTGTGTCTGTCAGGGTCTCTCTACCTCTCTCTCTCTCTCTGTCTGTCAGGGTCTCTCTACCTCTCTCTCTCTCTCTGTCTGTCAGGGTCTCTCTACCTCTCTCTCTCTCTGTCTCCGTCAGGCTCTCTCTACCCCTCTCTCTCTCTCTCTCTGTCAGGGTCTCTCTACCCCTCTCTCTCTCTGTCTCCGTCAGGCTCTCTCTACCCCTCTCTCTCTCTCTCCGTCAGGGTCTCTCTACCTCTCTCTCTCTCTGTCTGTCAGGGTCTCTCGACCTCTCTCTCTCTGTCTCCGTCAGGCTCTCTCTACCCCTCTCTCTCTCTCTCTCTGTCAGGGTCTCTCTACCCCTCTCTCTCTCTGTCTCCGTCAG
>NC_060161.1:35677601-35678557 GCF_021292245.1 Micropterus dolomieu
CCTCTCTGTCTCTCTCTGTCTCTGTCAGGGTCTCTCTACCTCTCTCTCTCTCTCTGTCTGTCAGGGTCTCTCTACCTCTCTCTCTCTCTCTGTCTCCGTCAGGCTCTCTCTACCCCTCTCTCTCTCTCTCTCTCTCTGTCTCCGTCAGGGTCTCTCTCTACCTCTCTCTCTCTCTCTCCATCAGGGTCTCTCTACCTCTCTCTCTCTGTCTGTCAGGGTCTCTCTACCCCTCTCTCTCTGTCTCCGTCAGGGTCTCTCTCTACCTCTCTCTCTCTCTCTCTGTCAGGGTCTCTCTACCCCTCTCTCTCTCTCTCCGTCAGGGTCTCTCTACCTCTCTCTCTCTGTGTGTCTGTCAGGGTCTCTCTACCTCTCTCTCTCTCTGTGTCTCCGTCAGGGTCTCTCTACCTCTCTCTCTCCCTCTCTCTCTGTATACGTCAGGCTCTCTCTACCTCTCTCTCTCTCTGTCTCTGTCAGGGTCTCTCTACCTCTCTCTCTCTCTCTGTCTGGCAGGGTCTCTCTACCTCTCTCTCTGTCTATGTCAGGGTCTCTCTACCTCTCTGTCTCTCTCTGTCTCTGTCAGGGTCTCTCTACCTCTCTCTCTCTCTCTGTCTGTCAGGGTCTCTCTACCTCTCTCTCTCTCTCTGTCTCCGTCAGGCTCTCTCTACCCCTCTCTCTCTCTCTCTCTCTCTGTCTCTGTCAGGGTCTCTCTACCTCTCTCTCTCTCTCCGTCAGGCTCTCTCTCTCTCTGTCTCCGTCAGGCTCTCTCTCTCTGTCTCTGTCAGGCTCTCTCTACCCCTCTCTCTCTCTCTCTCTGTCTCCGTCAGGCTCTCTCCCTCTCTGTCTCCGTCAGGCTCTCTCTCTCTGTCTCCGTCAGGCTCTCTCTCTCTGTCTCTGTCAGGCTCTCTCTACCCCTCTCTCTCTCTCTCTGTCTCCGTCAGGCTCTCTCTCTCTCTGTC
>NC_060161.1:35678657-35680791 GCF_021292245.1 Micropterus dolomieu
TCTGTCTCCGTCAGGCTCTCTCCCTCTCTGTCTCCGTCAGGCTCTCTCTCTCTGTCTCCGTCAGGCTCTCTCTCTCTGTCTCCGTCAGGCTCTCTCTCTCTGTCTCTGTCAGGCTCTCTCTACCCCTCTCTCTCTCTCTCTCTGTCTCCGTCAGGCTCTCTCTCTCTCTGTCTCCGTCAGGCTCTCTCTACCCCTCTCTCTCTACCCCCCCCCTCTCTGTCAGCACCTGAGTTAATGTCTGATTAATCCATCGGTGGATGATAATGGACAGTTTGGTTGAAGAGAGGGTTATATAAGTCTTCTGTACAGGAACATGAACATGTCCTCTCTGTGGTTTAAAGCTGTCTCAGTTTAGCAGATATGAGTGAGTCCTGATCCAGTTTAATGTCCTGAATAATTTCCTGCAGACTTATTGAGCTGTGAAGACGTGTCTTCCTGCCAGAACATGAACACTAAACACAGCTCTGTCAGACTGCAGAGATCAGCTGTTACCCAGACCGGCAGATGTGAGCTGGTACCACCTCAGATCCACCTGTTCAGGTGTGCCAGGCTGTTTAAAGGTAACCCTCAAATTCAGCTGGAGGCCTGATGAAACGCTACAAGAAGCCAGCAGGAGAGACAGCCAATCACAGAGCTTCGCCTTCAGCGTTGATGACATGAAAATAATCTGCAGATGAAATCACTTCCGCTTCGTCTGGTGATGAATTCAGTAACCATGGCGACGTGATTTGTTCTCAGCCGTAACCGTGATCTAATTAGTCTTCTCTATGGCAAAGGGCAGCTGAGGCTCATGGGTAATGTAGTATTTTAAAAGCTGGTGAACGCCTTCTGAGTTCAGTAACGCTGAGAGTCTGATGTGTTACATCACAGTCGGGGGGGCGGCGAGAGAATCCAGCTGAACTTCAAGTCCAACAGATGTAAAACCACCTGCTTCACCATCTGTGAGACCCGTTACAGTGAAGACCCTGATACTGGTGGTGTGCAGTACTGCAGTACACACACATATATATATATACACACAGAGACTGGGCCTACTTCCTGTGTAAGTCATCCCGTCTCCTTTAAGAGAGAGAGACACAGATTATAAATAGAGAGAGAGAGTGACCTTCAGACAGGACATGGCTGACAGAGGACGAGCGAGCATCACTGCCACAGAGAGAGAGAGAGACATCTAGTAACTGATTGTGTTTACAGATGCCTCATAATATTTATAACACATTTATCTGCACATTTTAAAACAGTCGAATTATAAATATTTTGAGATGAGATCAAAATGTTGTAAAAACATTCAGCAGCCAGGAAACAGACGACGTCATCGATGAGTGTTAATAATCTGTTGATCACTCGATTTATTATTAACGCCTGGCTCTGCAGCCTGCTGGACTGGTGGACACGTGTTATAGACCACTCTAATACGATCGGTGGATCTGCAGGATCTTTATCTATGGTTTATTTCAGTAGGCACAGATTTCAAAGAGGAACTCAAATCTGCAGCAGCGTGTCTGCTACTGAATCAGAGAGGCGGGAATAAAAATATAAAGTTCAGTAAACTCCAGTAGAACACCAGATAAAAGGAGGTAGAATGAGGATGTCTAGACACAATAAAAGACATGTATAACAGGAACTACAGAAGACTTGGCGTTAGAACAGGTTTGGTGCTGAACCAGGACTTGGCCTCTGTGGTAAAGGTGGTGGTTTTCAGGTAGAGGGCTCCAGGACTTTCCTTTCACAGAAAAGGCCGTCTGAGCTGCAGCGCTGTGGCCTCCTGGTGTGTTTACAGAGAGGCTGAGGAACAATTTACAGTTAGCCGAACTTCAGATCTTCCAGGAAGCGGACCTGGCTAGCTTTACAAGGCCTGATTAAAGAGAGTCTGTAGATTTAATCACTAACTGGTTGGTCTGGGACCAGGTACCTTATAGCCAGGCTCTGTTCTGCCATCAGAGGACCAGATGAGCACTGGTTCGGATTTTAGCCTCTCTCTGTTGGACTGAGCCACTCTGTGTCACAGTAATGTCCAGCGTAGACTAAGGGAACAAAGGAATTAGGATCCAGAATGCAGGACTCTCAGATGGATCAGATCCAGTTTGTGGTGTTTAAATAACATATAGAGGCAGGCAGGAGTCCAAGACCAGGT
>NC_060161.1:35680891-35684288 GCF_021292245.1 Micropterus dolomieu
ATATATATATATACACACAGAGACTGGGCCTACTTCCTGTGTAAGTCATCCCGTCTCCTTTAAGAGAGAGAGACACAGATTATAAATAGAGAGAGAGAGTGACCTTCAGACAGGACATGGCTGACAGAGGACGAGCGAGCATCACTGCCACAGAGAGAGAGAGAGACATCTAGTAACTGATTGTGTTTACAGATGCCTCATAATATTTATAACACATTTATCTGCACATTTTAAAACAGTCGAATTATAAATATTTTGAGATGAGATCAAAATGTTGTAAAAACATTCAGCAGCCAGGAAACAGACGACGTCATCGATGAGTGTTAATAATCTGTTGATCACTCGATTTATTATTAACGCCTGGCTCTGCAGCCTGCTGGACTGGTGGACACGTGTTATAGACCACTCTAATACGATCGGTGGATCTGCAGGATCTTTATCTATGGTTTATTTCAGTAGGCACAGATTTCAAAGAGGAACTCAAATCTGCAGCAGCGTGTCTGCTACTGAATCAGAGAGGCGGGAATAAAAATATAAAGTTCAGTAAACTCCAGTAGAACACCAGATAAAAGGAGGTAGAATGAGGATGTCTAGACACAATAAAAGACATGTATAACAGGAACTACAGAAGACTTGGCGTTAGAACAGGTTTGGTGCTGAACCAGGACTTGGCCTCTGTGGTAAAGGTGGTGGTTTTCAGGTAGAGGGCTCCAGGACTTTCCTTTCACAGAAAAGGCCGTCTGAGCTGCAGCGCTGTGGCCTCCTGGTGTGTTTACAGAGAGGCTGAGGAACAATTTACAGTTAGCCGAACTTCAGATCTTCCAGGAAGCGGACCTGGCTAGCTTTACAAGGCCTGATTAAAGAGAGTCTGTAGATTTAATCACTAACTGGTTGGTCTGGGACCAGGTACCTTATAGCCAGGCTCTGTTCTGCCATCAGAGGACCAGATGAGCACTGGTTCGGATTTTAGCCTCTCTCTGTTGGACTGAGCCACTCTGTGTCACAGTAATGTCCAGCGTAGACTAAGGGAACAAAGGAATTAGGATCCAGAATGCAGGACTCTCAGATGGATCAGATCCAGTTTGTGGTGTTTAAATAACATATAGAGGCAGGCAGGAGTCCAAGACCAGGTTAGGGGTCCAAACTAAACCCAACAAATCCAGTTAGTGGTGTTTACATAACAGATAGAGGCAGGCAGGAGTCCAAGACCAGGTGAGGGGTCCAAACTAAACCCAACAAACCCAGTTAGTGGTGTTTAAATAACATATAGAGGCAGGCAGGAGTCCAAGACCAGGTTAGGGGTCCAAACTAAACCCAAAAAATCCAACAAATCCAGTTAGTGGTGTTTAAATAACAGATAGAGGCAGGCAGGAGTCCAAGACCAGGTGAGGGGTCCAAACTAAACCCAACAAACCCAACAAATCCAGTTAGTGGTGTTTAAATAACAGATAGAGGCAGGCAGGAGTCCAAGACCAGGTGAGGGGTCCAAACTAAACCCAACAAATCCAACAAACCCAGTTAGTGGTGTTCCAATAACATATAGAGGCAGGCAGGAGTCCAAAACCAGGTGAGGGGTCCAAACTAAACCCAACAAATCCAGTTAGTGGTGTTTAAATAACATATAGAGGCAGGCAGGAGTCCAAGACCAGGTTAGGGGTCCAAACTAAACCCAACAAATCCAACAAACCCAGTTAGTGGTGTTTTAAATAACAGATAGAGGCAGGCAGGAGTCCAAGACAAGGTGAGGGGTCCAAACTAAACCCAACAAACCCAGTTAGTGGTGTTTAAATAACAGATAGAGGCAGGCAGGAGTCCAAGACCAGGTGAGGGGTCCAAACTAAACCCAACAAATACAACAAACCCAGTTAGTGGTGTTCCAGTAACATATAGAGGCAGGCAGGAATCAAAAACAGGTGAGAGGTCCAAACTAAACCCAACAAATCCAGTTAGTGGTGTTTAAATAACAGATAGAGGCAGGCAGGAGTCCAAAACCAGGTGAGGGGTCCAATCTAAACCCAACAAATCCAACAAACCCAGTTAGTGGTGTTTAAATAACAGATAGAGGCAGGCAGGAGTCCAAGACCAGGTGAGGGGTCCAAACTAAACCCAACAAACCCAGTTAGTGGTGTTTAAATTACATATAGAGGCAGGCAGGAGTCCAAGACCAGGTGAGGGGTCCAAACTAAACCCAACAAACCCAGTTAGTGGTGTTTAAATAACAGATAGAGGCAGGCAGGAGTCCAAGACCGGGTGAGGAGTCCAAACTAAACCCAACAAATCCAACAAACCCAGTTAGTGGTGTTCCAATAACATGTAGAGGCAGGCAGGAGTCCAAGACCAGGTGAGGGGGTCCAAACTAAACCCAACAAACCCAGTTAGTGGTGTTTAAATTACAGATAGAGGCAGGCAGGAGTCCAAAACCAGGTGAGGGGTCCAAACTAAACCCAACAAACCCAGTTAGTGGTGTTTAAATAACAGATAGAGGCAGGCAGGAGTCCAAGACCGGGTGAGGAGTCCAAACTAAACCCAACAAATCCAACAAACCCAGTTAGTGGTGTTCCAATAACATGTAGAGGCAGGCAGGAGTCCAAGACCAGGTGAGGGGTCCAAACTAAACCCAACAAACCCAGTTAGTGGTGTTCCAATAACATATAGAGGCAGGCAGGAGTCCAAGACCCAGGTGAGGGGTCCAAACTAAACCCAACAAATCCAACAAACCCAGTTAGTCCAAGACCAGGTGAGGGGTCCAAACTAAACCCAACAAACCCAGTTAGTGGTGTTTAAATAACAGATAGAGGCAGGCAGGAGTCCAAGACCAGGTGAGGGGTCCAAACTAAACCCAACAAATACAACAAACCCAGTTAGTGGTGTTTAAATTACATATAGAGGCAGGCAGGAGTCCAAAACCAGGTGAGGGGTCCAAACTAAACCCAACAAACCCAGTTAGTGGTGTTTAAATAACAGATAGAGGCAGGCAGGAGTCCAAGACCAGGTGAGGGGTCCAAGCTAAACCCAACAAACCCAGTTAGTGGTGTTTAAATAACAGATAGAGGCAGGCAGGAGTCCAAGACCAGGTGAGGGGTCCAAACTAAACCCACAAATACAACAAACCCAGTTAGTGGTGTTTAAATTACAGATAGAGGCAGGCAGGAGTCCAAGACCAGGTGAGGGGTCCAAACTAAACCCAACAAACCCAGTTAGTGGTGTTTAAATAACAGATAGAGGCAGGCAGGAGTCCAAAACCAGGTGAGGGGTCCAAACTAAACCCAACAAATCCAGTTAGTGGTGTTTAAATAACAGATAGAGGCAGGCAGGAGTCCAAGACCAGGTGAGGGGTCTTGGACTCCTGCCTGCCTCTATCTGTAATTTAAACACCACTAACTGGATAGAGGCAGGC
>NC_060161.1:35684388-35687782 GCF_021292245.1 Micropterus dolomieu
GGTCCAAACTAAACCCAACAAATCCAGTTAGTGGTGTTTAAATAACAGATAGAGGCAGGCAGGAGTCCAAAACCAGGTGAGGGGTCCAATCTAAACCCAACAAATCCAACAAACCCAGTTAGTGGTGTTTAAATAACAGATAGAGGCAGGCAGGAGTCCAAGACCAGGTGAGGGGTCCAAACTAAACCCAACAAATACAACAAACCCAGTTAGTGGTGTTCCAATAACATGTAGAGGCAGGCAGGAGTCCAAGACCAGGTGAGGGGTCCAAACTAAACCCAACAAACCCAGTTAGTGGTGTTTAAATTACAGATAGAGGCAGGCAGGAGTCCAAGACAAGGTGAGGGGTCCAAACTAAACCCAACAAACCCAACAAATCCATTTAGTGGTGTTCCAATAACAGATAGAGGCAGGCAGGAGTCCAAGACCCAGGTGAGGGGTCCAAACTAAACCCAACAAATCCAACAAACCCAGTTAGTGGTGTTCCAATAACATATAGAGGCAGGCAGGAGTCCAAGACCAGGTGAGGGGTCCAAACTAAACCCAACAAACCCAACAAACCCAGTTGGTGGTGTTTGGACCACCAACTGGGGACAGGTGCAAACCATCAGCCCAGGAGAAAGCTATGACAGGAAGGAAAAGTTGAGAAGAGAAATAAGACTGAAACCATAAGACTATGAGAAGGACAGGACCCTGCTCGTATCACATGGGTCAGGTCAACTGTCTGTCCAGGTGAGTGTCAACACCTGGACACAGCAGAACAACAGGCTGATATAAAGTCTGTGTTTCTGCCCACTCAGGCTTTACATAACTACACTCTCATGATGTCATATTTCCCATCATGCACCAGGGCAGTGGCCTTTACGGAGGACACACACACACAGTAAAGTGAAGTGGACGCCATCAGAGAGCAGTGTTTCTGTGTGTGATAATCTGGATTAGGATGAGAGACGAGGTTGATTGGACGGTAATCTGTCCCCACGCACAGAGACGGTGGGGTAATAATGTCCTTATGAGGACCCTCGTCGACATCATCTTAAAGGAACAGTACAGCTTTTAATAGATCATCTGTGTGTCTTCACCTCAGGTCACATGACCAGAGTCAGCAGCAGACTCTCTGATCTAAAACAAACCTAGAAGAAGTCTAGTCCATGTAGGAGCTGGGTTTAATCCAGGACCCAGAGTATCTACCTCTGAAGAACCAAACACATGTAGCTGCAGGACCATCGCTGAGAGGTTCTCTAAATTAACCTGTCCAGACCCAGAACCCTCCTCAGGTCTCTGTCAGGACGAGGATCAGTTTAATCTCCAGGACACGTTTGATCACATTAACTCTGCAGGAGGATCTTTAACAGGCTCCTCCAGGCTTCTCCAGGTCCCTGGAGTCCTTGAGTAAATTAGCGTAGCATGTAGCATCAGTGATGTTGCTTTACAGCCAATCAGAAGGCAGGATTCTCTGTTGGTTGGTAACATCAAACAGTTTAAAGATATACATAGAAAATAACCAGTAAGATGAGGAGACAGGCAGAAAGCCGGGCAGAGAGATTACTCCCCCCTCCTTTCACTCTGAATGTAGGTCATCAGCAGGGGGCGGGGCTTAACACAAGAGGATTATAAAGATGACATTTAGAGGAGAGGAGGGGAGGAATGGGGGAGGGGAGGGTATGAATATAATAACTCCTCCCTCTGTCTCTCCTCTGTCCCCCCCTCCCCCCCAGGTCTGATCCTGCTCTTCTACCTGGTCTTCTACCTGTTCCTGGCGGGAATGTTTGTTCTCACCATGTACATCATGCTGCTGACACTGGACGACTACAAGCCCACCTGGCAGGACCGGCTGGCCACTCCAGGTGAGGAAAACAAACACACCTGACGTAAACACAAACTCCACCCACTACTGCAGCGACTGAGGCGAAGGGATGACGATTGGGTGTTTAATTAGGCTCAGCCTTTGATTGGTTAACGAGGCTCAGCCTGATTGGTTAACAAGCTGTTTTCATGTTTCAGGGATGATGATTCGTCCGAAGGGCGATCAGCTGGAGATCACCTTCTCTGTGTCAGATACAGAGAGCTGGGACGGCTTCATCCACAACCTGAACACGTTCCTGTCTCGTAAGAAGCTTGTTAATGATTAATTATATCTAATGATGTAACAGATTATAGTTACAGTATCTCACAAAGTGAGTCCGCCCCTCACATGTTTATAAATATCTGATTTTATCTTTTCATGTTTCAACACTGAAGAAATGACTGTTTGCTCCAATGTAAAGTAGTGAGCGTACAGTTTGTATATATATATATATATATACACATATATATATATATGCGTATATATACATATATATGACACCCCTCAGTCAAAATGTCCAAATTGGCCCAAAGTGTCAATATTTTGTGTGGCCACCATTATTTTCCAGCCCTGCCTTAACCCTCTTGGCCATGGAGTCCACCAGAGCTTCACAGAACATCACAGAGCTGGTGGATGTTAGAGACCTTGCGCTCCTCCACCTTCAGTTTGAGGACGCCCCACAGATGCTCAGTAGGGTTCAGGTCTGGAGACATGTTCGGCCAGTCCATCACCTTTACCCTCAGCTTCTTTAGCGAGGCAGCGGTCGTCTTGGAGGTGTGTTTGGGGTCGTTATCATGTTGGAATGCTGCCCTGCGGCCCGGTCTCTGAAGGGAGGGGATCTACTCTGCTTCAGTATGTCACAGTACATGTTGGCATTCATGGTTCCCTCAGTGAGCTGTAGCTCCCCAGTGCCGGCAGCACTCATGCAGCCCCAGACCAGGACACTCCCACCATCATACTGGACTGTAGGCAGGACACACTTGTCTTTGTACTCGTCACGTGGTTGCCGCCATACACGCTTGACACCATCTGAACCAGATAAGTTTATCTTGGTCTCATCAATTCAATTCAATTTCAATTCAATTTTATTTATATAGCGCCAAATCACAACAACAGTTATCTCACAGCGCTTTTCATAAAACAGCAGGTCTAGACCGTACTCTGTGATGCTATTTACAGAAGCCCAACAGTTCCCACCAAGAGCAGCACTAAGAGACAGAGGCAAGGAAAAACTTCCTTTAAGAGGCAGAAACCTCGAGCAGAACCAAGAACCAAGAGAGAGAGAGAGAGAGAGAGAGGGTGGGGGGGCGAGAGAGAGAGAGAGAGAGAGAGAGAGAGAGTGGGGGGGGGCGAGAGAGAGAGAGAGGGATGGAAGGAGAGAGAGAGGGAGGCAGCCTACACAGTATATCCACACAGAGGTACAGACAGTAAAGGTGATGTTGCTATAGACTAAATGAAAAATGGTACAGATATTTATAATAGTGTTAATGGTAACAATCGTAATGTTAATGATTATAATAACAATAATAACAATAAGACTAGCAACAA
>NC_060161.1:35687882-35688811 GCF_021292245.1 Micropterus dolomieu
GAGGTACTGCAACATGTACTCTGAGGTACTGCAACACAACATGTACTCTGAGGTACTGCAACATGTACTCTGTGGTACTGCAACACAACATGTACTCTGAGGTACTGCAACATGTACTCTGAGGTACTGCAACACAACATGTACTCTGAGGTACTGCAACATGTACTCTGAGGTACTGCAACATGTACTCTGTGGTACTGCAACACAACATGTACTCTGAGGTACTGCAACATGTACTCTGAGGTACTGCAACATGTACTCTGTGGTACTGCAACACAACATGTACTCTGAGGTACTGCAACATGTACTCTGAGGTACTGCAACACAACATGTACTCTGAGGTACTGCAACATGTACTCTGAGGTACTGCAACATGTACTCTGTGGTACTGCAACACAACATGTACTCTGAGGTACATGAACACTCTGAGAGAAGCCAATGGAATCTAACAGAGAGATAAACGCAGTACTAAAACTGTCATTCTCAACATCCACATGAATATTAAAATCCCCTACAATAATAACTTTGTCCGTTTTAAGGACTAAAGTTGACAAAACTCAATTCAGATAAGAATTGAGAATACGGACCAGGTGCTCGGTACACTATAACGAAGAGAATTGGTTGCAGTGATTTCCAACTTGGGTGCGAAAGACCAAGAACAAGGCTTTCAAATGAGTTATAGTTTAGTTTAGTTTTAGAGCTGATTAGTAGGCTAGAGTGGAAGATAGCTGCAACTCCACCTCCTCGGCCTGTGCCTCGAGGAATGTGAGTATTAATATGACTGGGAGGGGTGGATTCATTTAGGCTAACATATTCTCCATCACCCAGCCAGGTTTCAGTAAGACCAAATAAATCAATATCATAATCTGATATTAGTTCATTTACTAGTACACCTTTAGAAGAGAGAGATCTGATGTTTAAGAGTCCAC
>NC_060161.1:35688911-35691413 GCF_021292245.1 Micropterus dolomieu
AAGACTCAATGTCGCCCGCTCTGGCCCCAGGGATGCACTTAACTATGGCCGCTGGCTTCGCTAACTTCACGTTTCTCAAAATGGAGCTGCCAATGATCAGAGTTGGTTTCTCAGCGGGTGTGTCGCTGAGTGGGGAAAATCTGTTAGAGACGTGAACAGGTTGATGGTGCCCCGTGGACTTTGAATGCTTACGACTATTCCTCCTTCGGACAGTCACCCAGCCCCCCCCTTTCCTGGCTGCACAGGAGATGCCGGGGGACGGCTACCAGAGGCTAACTCAGGCCGTTCAGCACCGACTACCGGGGACTGGCTAGCTACAGTAGCTAAAGACTGATCTACCAAGGTGCGGAGCCGGACTTCTAAATCACTGAGCCTCGCCTCCATGTCTATAAATAAACTACACTTATTACATGTACCATTACCGCTAAAGGAGGCAGAGGAGTAACTGAACATCTGACACACCGAGCGGGAGAAAGTAGGAGAGAGAGAGGGAGAAGGAGAAGCCATCGCTAGCTGCTAAGCTAAAGTCGCTAATGGCTAAGCTAAAGTACTGTAGCGTCAGCTACCAAAACTTTAGAACAACTATGAGATTGAACAGCAGTCACTAAAAGATGGAAAGAACTGTGAGTGCTTAGGCAAAATTACTGTAAAGAACAAGTGTTTAGTGGACAGTTTGCCGCTATAATCTAACAAATGTAACTGTTATTTAGCGAGAGCAGCACAACGTGGTACCAACACACAAGCACCGGAAACAGAAATGAGTCGACACGCTTACCGCAATACGTCATCAGACCACAAGACATGGCTCCAGTAATCCACGTCCTTAGTCTGCTGGTCTGTTTGGGGGCTTTCTTGTGCATCATCTTTAGAAGAGGCTTCATTATGGGACAACAGCCATGGCAATCTTCTTATAGCCTAGGCCATCTTTATGTAGAGAAACCATTCTTTGTTTCAGATCCTCAGAGAGTTCTTTGTCATGAGGTGCCATGTTGAACTTCCAGTGAGTGTAACACTAACGACTCACAGGACAGTGGAGAGGGAAAATGGCTGGTTGGGCCCAATTTGGACATTTTCACTTAAGGGTGTCCTCACTTTTGTTGCCAGCGCTTTAGACATTAATGGCTGTGTGATGTGTTACTTTGAGGGGACAGCAAATTTACACTGTTATACAAGCTGCACGCTCACTACTTTACACTGTTACACAAGCTGCACGCTCACTACTTTACATTGTTACACAAGCTGCACGCTCACTACTTTACACTGTTACACAAGCTGCACGCTCACTACTTTACACTGTTACACAAGCTGCACGCGCTGCACGCTCACTACTTTACACTGTTACACAAGCTGCACGCTCACTACTTTACACTGTTACACAAGCTGCACGCGCTGCACGCTCACTACTTTACACTGTTACACAAGCTGCACGCTCACTACTTTACGCTGTTATACAAGCTGCACGCTCACTACTTTACGCTGTTATACAAGCTGCACGCTCACTACTTTACGCTGTTATACGCTCACTACTTTACACTGTTACACAAGGTGCACGCTCACTACTTTACATTGTGATACAAGCTGTACTACTTTACACTGTTATACAAGCTGTACTACTTTACACTGTTACACAAGCTGCACGCTCACTACTTTACGCTGTTACACAAGCTGCACGCTCACTACTTTACACTGTTATACGCTCACTACTTCACGCTGTTACACAAGCTGCACGCTCACTACTTTACACTGTTATACGCTCACTACTTCACGCTGTTACACAAGTTGCACACTCACTACATTACGCTGTTACACAAGCTGCACACTCACTACTTTACACTGTTATACAAGCTGGACACTCACTACTTTACACTGTTATACAAGCTGTACGCTCACTACTTTACACTGTTATACAAGCTGTACGCTCACTACTTTACATTGTTATACAAGCTGTACTACTTTACATTGTGATACAAGCTGTACTACTTTACACTGTTATACGCTCACTACTTCACGCTGTTACACAAGCTGCACGCTCACTACTTTACACTGTTATACGCTCACTACTTTACACTGTTACACAAGCTGCACGCTCACTACTTTACACTGTTACACAAGCTGCACGCTCACTACTTTACACTGTTATACGCTCACTACTTTACATTGTTACACAAGCTGCACGCTCACTACTTTACACTGTTATACGCTCACTACTTTACACTGTTACACAAGCTGCACGCTCACTACTTTACACTGTTACACAAGCTGCACGCTCACTACTTTACACTGTTATACGCTCACTACTTTACACTGTTACACAAGCTGCACGCTCACTACTTTACACAAGCTGCACGCTCACTACTTTACACTGTTATACGCTCACTACTTTACACTGTTACACAAGCTGCACGCTCACTACTTTACACAAGCTGCACGCTCACTACTTTACACTGTTATACGCTCACTACTTTACACTGTTACACAAGCTGCACGCTCACTACTTTACAC
>NC_060161.1:35691513-35694536 GCF_021292245.1 Micropterus dolomieu
GCTCACTACTTTACACAAGCTGCACGCTCACTACTTTACACTGTTATACGCTCACTACTTTACACTGTTACACAAGCTGCACGCTCACTACTTTACACTGTTATACAAGCTGCACGCTCACTACTTTACACTGTTACACAAGCTGCACGCTCACTACTTTACACTGTTATACAAGCTGTACGCTCACTACTTTACACTGCTATACAAGCTGCACGCTCACTACTTTACACTGTTATACAAGCTGCACGCTCACTACTTTACACTGTTACACAAGCTGCACGCTCACTACTTTACACTGTTATACAAGCTGCACGCTCACTACTTTACACTGTTATACAAGCTGCACGCTCACTACTTTACACAGTTAGACAGAATCAGATATTTACAGAAATATGAGGGCTGTACTCTCTACTTAGATCAAATGAAATTATGTCTGAAATGAAAACAGTCTGGTGTCTGTTTAAAATAAAATCATCTGTTTGAACATCCTGATCTACGTCACTCATGTTTGATATTAAATACCTGCCTGTCTCTTTACCTGTCTGTCTCTCTGTCTGTCTGCAGCGTATAATGACAGCTATCAGGTTCAGACCAATGATAACTGCCCTCCAGATCAATACTTCATTCAAGAGGACAGTGGAGAGGTGAATTGTCTCTCCCTCTACCTGCCTGTCTCTCCCTCTACCTGTCTGTCTCTCTGCCTGTCTCTCCCTCTACCTGTCTGTCTCTCTGCCTGTTTCACCCTCTACCTGTCTGTCTCACCCTCTACCTGTCTCTGTCTGTCTCTCCCTCTATCTGTCTCTCTCTCTGCCTGTCTTACCCTCTACCTGCCTGTCTCACCCTCTACATGTCTGTCTGTCTGCATTTCTAACCCTCTACCTGTCTGTCTCTCTACCTGTTTCACCCTCTACCCGCCTGTCTCACCCTCTACATGTCTGTCTGTCTGCATTTCTAACCCTCTACCTGTCTTTCTCTCTACCTGTCTCACCCTCTACCCGCCTGTTTCACCCTCTACCCGCCTGTCTCTCTCAGGTCAGGAACAACCCCAAGCGTTCCTGTCAGTTCAATCGGACCATGTTGGAGGAGTGTTCTGGGATTTCGGATCGTTTCTATGGTTACAACAGAGGTCAGCCCTGCATCCTCATCAAAATGAACCGGGTACGTTGACCTCTGACCCCGATCCAAACAGCAGAGTGACCAAAGTGAGGTTGTAGTGTCTGTTGGTTACTGTAGTAACTACATCCACGGGAACACTGAAGTGGCGCATCACGTGACACGATGACGCAACATTAGGTTCAGCTGCTAGAACCAAACGAGCACACCGGCCCTGCTCTGCTGACCCGTCTCTCTGCCTGTCTCCCTCTCCAGGTCATTGGTATGTTGCCGGGGAAGGACGGTCAGTCTCCTTATGTCACCTGTGGAGCCAAGGTCTGAATCTGTCTGTCTGTCTCACTGTCTGTCACACCATCTGTCTCCGTCTCACGTGTTGTCTCCACCTTTTCACCCTCCATCTCCAGAGGTACAAAGTGGAGAGAGACGAGTGGGTAAGAACAGCAGAGCCCTTAACGTTCTGACCAAGCTTTCTGAGCCCGGCTCCTTATCTGCAGAGTAAAGAAACAGTAGTGTTAGAGCGTAGAACCACAGTGTTAGAACGTTTCAACAGAGGCTCTCGTGATGTTCTCCTGACTGTCAGTTCATTAAGTGTCTGTATGAAGTTATTGATCTGTATCTGTGTGTGCAGAGGGAGGACACCGATAAGGTCGGACCTCTGGCGTATTATCCTCCCAACGGGACCTTCAACCTCATGTACTACCCGTACTACGGCAAGAAAGCTCAGGTAACACTCTGGACACACATTCAGTCCCTTCAGTTCATCACCTAGTGGCATTTAGAGAATCATAGTTCTTCGATGTTGTCAGTGTCTATAACAGATCCAGTTTCTGGAAGATCTACCGAACCTCCATGAGTTCAGTATGTAGATCCATTAGACCTATTACATGTTAGCTGATCCACGTTAGCTGATTTATGTATCTATCAGATCTACATTGGTGGACCCAGGTTAGTATTTTCAAACATGCAGTTCCATTAGGTACTCTGATTCAGCAGGTTAGCAGATCCAACAGATCCTTGTTAGTGGGTCCAATAGATCCATGGAAGTAGATCAAACAGATCCGTGTTAGTAGATCCAATAGATCAAATTCAGTAGATCCATGTCAGTAGAGCTTTCAGTGTGTTACTGACAGTCTGTACATCCTTTAGTAGATCCATGTCATGGTCCAAGTCAGTAGATTGTTGTGTAGTAGGGGTGTGACGAGACACTTCCCTCCTCTCTGTGTCTTTGTTTGAGGAAGTAACCTCTTTAAATGCGACTGTGGCTCCTTTTCACCTCAATGAGAAATTAATTCATTTTAATTTAGTTATAAGCTCCTGGACTTTAGTAGCTCCAGTGTTTCAGCAGATTTTCTGCTCATTCAGAATCTCTCCCACAGATCTGTGTTCTCTGATGTGTTGAGAGAAAATAAATCTAACTGTCCTTTACTCTGCGGTGCGTTACGTTGTTGATCCGCTGGTAGTAACGTTATCCTTTCAGACCGCTTGTGGGACTGCACGCTGCATGTGAAACTGAAACTAACTGAAACACTTGTGATCGGGCAGAAATCTCACCACAGATCCACACAGGTTAACTTCAGCAGCTCAGATAAAGTGCAGCTCACAGAGCAGGCTGGCTTCAGTTTTTATTTATTCATGGCACGAGATCTCGTCACACCCCTAGTGTGAAGCTGTGTTGGTAGAGGAGCCAGTGGATCTACTGTATCCATGGTGATGATACCTCATTATTATACTGGTGAGGCCATACGTGCTTCAGTGATGTCATGTTATTCAGTGTGTGATGTGTTCACTGTCTCAGGTGAACTACACTCAGCCGCTGGTGGCCGTGAAGTTCCTGAACGCCTCCCTGAACACCGACATCAACATCGAGTGTAAAATCAACTCCAACACGCTCACCGAGGGCAGCGAGAGAG
>NC_060161.1:35694556-35708098 GCF_021292245.1 Micropterus dolomieu
AATTTATTTCAATTTATTCTTTAGTTCTTTAATGATGATAAGTTTGTCACACAAAGCTTTAGCAAAGATTTTACAAAGTTTAATTTTGGAACTCACTCTTATTTTGCTGCATGCTGTTGAAGGTAATTTATAATGCTGCTTAATTTTTACTCACCGTTATACCATTTTACTGCTTTACTGTCATTATTTCAATTTATTCTTCACTTGTTTAATAATAAAGACTGACTTGATTCCAAAGAAACCTCCTACTGATCCTTTGCTGGCCCCGGAGATTCCTCCTTTACTTATAACTCACTGCTATACTTTTTTAATGATAAATTTATTGTCATAAACACCTACTAGTTAATTCATTCAAGTTGTATTACTTAATAAAGTCTTTAAATCAATGAAAAACACACAACGGAAGGATGTACGCAACCCTCTTATCAGTTACACACAGACATATTTCCGTTTGGGCGGGACAGGATGCACCCCTCTTATCAGTTACACACAGACATATTTCCGGTTGGGGCGGGACCGGATACACCCCTCTTATCAGTTACATACAGACATCCGGTGTGGGGGCGGGACCGGAAATAGCTGTCAAAAATGAGTTTGATGGAATGTCATGTATACTTCTCTCTTCTGTGTTCTCTGATGTGTTGAGAGAAAATAAATCTAACTGTCCTTTACTCTGCGGTGCGTTACGTTGTTGATCCGCTGGTAGTAACGTTATCCTTTCAGACCGCTTGTGGGACTGCACGCTGCATGTGAAACTGAAACTAACTGAAACACTTGTGATCGGGCAGAAATCTCACCACAGATCCACACAGGTTAACTTCAGCAGCTCAGATAAAGTGCAGCTCACAGAGCAGGCTGGCTTCAGTTTTTATTTATTCATGGCACGAGATCTCGTCACACCCCTAGTGTGAAGCTGTGTTGGTAGAGGAGCCAGTGGATCTACTGTATCCATGGTGATGATACCTCATTATTATACTGGTGAGGCCATACTTGCTTCAGTGATGTCATGTTATTCAGTGTGTGATGTGTTCACTGTCTCAGGTGAACTACACTCAGCTGCTGGTGGCCGTGAAGTTCCTGAACGCCTCCCTGAACACCGACATCAACATCGAGTGTAAAATCAACTCCAACACGCTCACCGAGGGCAGCGAGAGAGACAAGTTCGCCGGACGGGTTTCCTTCAAGCTACGGATCAACGACAAATAGACGCCCTGCAACACACACAACACACACACACACACGTTACAGCTGCACCGATCCAGATGTTTAAATGTCCTCGTCCGTTAGAGCCTCAAACGCACCACTTGTGTTGCTACGTAGAACCGTTTGTATTCTAGCTCCATGATGCGTTCACTGACCGTCTGAATTATCCGTCACCTTTAGTTACAGCCTGCCCACAGTAGTCCCGTTTTGTTTTGTATGCTCTCCGATGTGATCCTCCGTACAACGGCCTGACTCCAGCTTTAACACACTGACCCTGAGACCGACCAATCAGCTCGCACACACGCTCTGATGTCACAGAGGACGCAGTGAAGAACGACAGGAGGACCTTCACCTCAGTCATCACGTCAGTCTGCCCAGATCAAAGATCAGATTACTGATCGCACAGCTGACGTGTTTATTTATCCATGTATTTATTTCTTATTTATTTATTGGGTTTACTGATGACGACTTTGTTTTTATATCATTATGAATTATTTATGTGAGGTTACCTTCTGATTGGTTTCTGTAACTGCAACATCAGGCACGATTGGCTCTGATTGGCTGTTCAGAAACTGTTGCAGGTTCCCACACATCCTGGGGAACCTGGTTTTATCACTCAGTGCAGAAACTAAATTACAGAAACAAGTTCTCCCTCCCCAGGAGTTTGTAACCTGGGCGTCATGCTGGAAACATTCCCAGACTCCGGCCCTCACTCTCTGACTCTGTGGCTGAGACTCTTTAATTACTGCAGCGTTGTCCTGTTTGGTCTGCCCTGTGAGGCGCTCGACATGGCTCCAGGATGCCCAGAACTCAGCTGCTGGAGTTTTAACATGTATAAAGTCCTGACAGCACATCACCCCCACCCTAATGCAGCTTCACTGGCTGCCAGTCAGGTCCCACACCGCTTACAAAATCCTGCTCCTCTTACATCACATTTACTCATTTGGCAGACTGTAAGTCCCGCCACGGACCTGCACAACTTTACTTTTCACATCCTATCACGGTGTCTGCAGTCCTCTTAAAAGTTTAAAAAGTATCTTCAAGCACACCTCTTCATTGATGCATGTAGGCCATAAACACAGCTCCAGAGATAACATAACAGGAACCAGTTCAGAAACCAGATCCAGCATCAGATCCTACAACTGTTCAGAAACCAGAACAGAAATCATATCATAAATAGTTCCGAAACCAGTTGAGCTGCTACAACTGAAACAGCTCACTTTACTGAAGATGTGAGGAATCAGAACAGCAATATCAGAAACCAGAAAACAAACCAGGTGAGACATCAGATCTTAAACCAGTTCACAAAACCAGTTCAGACATCAGATCTTAAACCAGTTCAGATATCAGATCAGATTCAGACATCAGATCTTAAACCAGCTCAGACATCAGATTTTAAACCAGTTCACAAAACCAGTTCAGATCTTAGATCAGATTTTACATCAGATCTTAAACCAGTTCACAAACCAGTTCAAACATCAGATCTTAAACCAGTTCAGACATCAGATCTTAAACCAGTTCACAAAACCAGTTCAGACATCAGATCTTAAACCAGTTCACAAAACCAGTTCAGACATCAGATCTTACATCAGACTCAGACATCAGATCTTAAACCAGTTCAGATATCAGATCAGACATCAGATCTTAAACCAGTTCACAAAACCAGTTCAGACATCAGATCTTAAACCAGTTCAGATATCAGATCAGATTCAGACATCAGATCTTAAACCAGCTCAGACATCAGATTTTAAACCAGTTCACAAAACCAGTTCAGATCTTAGATCAGATTTTACATCAGATCTTAAACCAGTTCACAAACCAGTTCAAACATCAGATCTTAAACCAGTTCAGACATCAGATCTTAAACCAGTTCACAAAACCAGTTCAGACATCAGATCTTAAACCAGTTCACAAAACCAGTTCAGACATCAGATCTTACATCAGACTCAGACATCAGATCTTAAACCAGTTCAGATATCAGATCAGACATCAGATCTTAAACCAGTTCACAAAACCAGTTCAGACATCAGATCTTAAACCAGTTCAGATATCAGATCAGATTCAGACATCAGATCTTAAACCAGTTCACAAAACCAGTTCAGATATCAGATCAGATTCAGACATCAGATCTTAAACCAGTTCAGATATCAGATCAGATTCAGACATCAGATCTTAAACCAGTTCACAAAATCAGTTCAGATCTTAAACCAGTTCACAAAACCAGTTCAGATCTTAGATCAGATTCAGACATCAGATCTTAGATCAGATTCAGACATCAGATCTTAAACCAGTTCACAAACCAGTTCAAACATCAGATCTTAGATCAGATTCAGACATCAGATCTTAAACCAGTTCACAAAACCAGTTCAGACATCAGATCTTAAACCCGTTCAGAAAGTAGTTACAGAAATGTAAAACCAATTGGAAACTAGTCCAGAACTGACAAAAAAAAGCTTAGTTTACTAAAGACATCAGATCTTAGATCAGATTCAGACATCAGATCTTAAACCAGTTCAGATATCAGATCAGATTCAGACATCAGATCTTAAACCAGTTCAGATATCAGATCAGATTCAGACATCAGATCTTAAACCAGTTCACAAAACCAGTTCAGATCTTAAACCAGTTCACAAAACCAGTTCAAACATCAGATCTTAAACCAGTTCACAAACCAGTTCAAACATCAGATCTTAAACCAGTTCACAAACCAGTTCAAACATCAGATCTTGGATCAGATTCAGACATCAGATCTTGGATCAGATTCAGACATCAGATCTTGGATCAGATTCAGACATCAGATCTTAAACCAGTTCAGATATCAGATCAGATTCAGACATCAGATCTTAAACCAGTTCACAAAACCAGTTCAGACATCAGATCTTAGATCAGACTCAGACATCAGATCTTAAACCAGTTCAGATATCAGATCAGACATCAGATTTTAAACCAGTTCACAAAACCAGTTCAGATCTTAGATCAGATTCAGACGACATCAGATCTTAAACCAGTTCAAACATCAGATCTTAAACCAGTTCACAAAACCAGTTCAGACATCAGATCAGATTCAGACATCAGATCTTAAACCAGTTCAGATATCAGATCAGATTCAGACATCAGATCTTAAACCAGTTCACAAAACCAGTTCAGATATCAGATCAGATTCAGACATCAGATCTTAAACCAGTTCAGATATCAGATCAGATTCAGACATCAGATCTTAAACCAGTTCACAAAACCAGTTCAGATCTTAAACCAGTTCACAAAACCAGTTCAAACATCAGATCTTAAACCAGTTCACAAACCAGTTCAAACATCAGATCTTAAACCAGTTCACAAACCAGTTCAAACATCAGATCTTGGATCAGATTCAGACATCAGATCTTGGATCAGATTCAGACATCAGATCTTGGATCAGATTCAGACATCAGATCTTAAACCAGTTCAGATATCAGATCAGATTCAGACATCAGATCTTAAACCAGTTCACAAAACCAGTTCAGACATCAGATCTTAGATCAGACTCAGACATCAGATCTTAAACCAGTTCAGATATCAGATCAGACATCAGATTTTAAACCAGTTCACAAAACCAGTTCAGATCTTAGATCAGATTCAGACGACATCAGATCTTAAACCAGTTCAAACATCAGATCTTAAACCAGTTCACAAAACCAGTTCAGACATCAGATCAGATTCAGACATCAGATCTTAAACCAGTTCAGATATCAGATCAGATTCAGACATCAGATCTTAAACCAGTTCACAAAACCAGTTCAGATATCAGATCAGATTCAGACATCAGATCTTAAACCAGTTCACAAAACCAGTTCAGATATCAGATCAGATTCAGACATCAGATCTTAAACCAGTTCACAAAACCAGTTCAGACATCAGATCAGATTCAGACATCAGATCTTAAACCCGTTCAGAAAGTAGTTACAGAAATGTAAAACCAATTGGAAACTAGTCCAGAACTGACAAAAAAAGCTTAGTTTACTAAAGATGCGAGGAATCAGAACATAAATATCAGAAACCAGTTCAGACATCAGATCTTAAACCAGTTCACAAAACCAGTTCAGACATCAGATCTTAAACCAGTTCAGACATCAGATCTTAAACCAGTTCAGACATCAGATCAGATCTTAAACCAGTTCACAAAACCAGTTCAGACATCAGATCTTAAACCAGTTCAGATATCAGATCAGATTCAGACATCAGATCTTAGAACAGATTCAGACATCAGATCTTAAACCAGTTCAGACATCAGATCAGATTCAGACTTCAGATCTTAGATCAGATTCAGACTTCAGATCTTAGATCAGATTCAGACTTCAGATCTTAGATCAGATTTAGACATCAGATCTTAAACCAGACATCAGATCAGATATCAGATCAGATTCAGACATCAGATCTTAAACCAGTTCAGAAACATCATAAATAGTTCTGAAACCAGTTTGAAAACAGCAATCAGTTGAGACATGAGACCAGAAACCAGTTCAGGAACCGGTCTGTCAGCCATGTTAAACCTCGCTCTCCTTGTTTGTTGCCGTGGAAGCAGCTGAATCCACAGCCAATCAGATGCTAGCTTTAGTGACCACAGCGACAGCGTTTGGTTTCGTATCTTTTGTGTTTGTTGCCGCAGCAGAATGGCTCGTTAGTTAGATCATTAGTTTAGGTAACGAGTTAGCAAGTCGTTAAGTTTTTTGTTCACTGTTGATTTGTTTACATGTTTGTTTTGTTTACTATCGTCATCATGGGGGTGAGCATGACAAACGTTACCATGACGACCAGGCCATGTGACACACACACACACACTCCTCACCTGTCAATCACTCTGTCGTGCCATGTGCAAACGCCCCTCCCCTCCTGTACTGCTCTCCACCAATCGTCTTCCTTTAAAGAAAGACCAGCCAATCAGGTGGTCCTGCTGTATGATGTCATATGATGCTTGTTTGTGATTGGTGGATTTCCCCTGCCTGAAGATGTCCTTGTGTTTCACAGACATTTACAAATACAGAGAAATTAAACAGAAAAACTACAGAAACGTCTCGTGTGATTGATGTTTTCTGTCAGAGGATGCACTCCATGCTCCAGATGTTCTTCATTTACTTTGGTGTGTTGGTCCAGGTGAGCCAACAAAATGTATGGTTACAGTAAAATAATGTGTTACACGAGTGTGACACATCATGCAGCTGTTGACATTCCTCTCCTTTAGTGAACAATAATAATAAGGACATTTGGTTTTACTGAATAATAAAGTAATTATAATGTCTTAGTATATATCTAAATAAACCTCATTTCTCATATTAATATATATAAACGTCCCTTTTCAGGACACTGTTTTTCAAAGATAATTCTATAAACATCCAAATAACTTTACAGAACTTTATTGTAAAGGTTGTAAACAATGTTTATCATGCTTTTTCAATGAACCAAAAACAATCAATGATCATGCACCTGTGGAACGGTCGTTCAGACACTAACAGCGTACAGTTTGTTCATTAGGGCGATCAAACCAGGAGAGGCAGGGGATTTTCCTCACATTTTCTACCACACTGTTAGGTAGCTGTCTCTGAATATCGTTGTCAATCAGCATCAAGTCGTGTTCCACGGAGTCCCGCCCATTTGGGGAGATTTCAGTCTCACTTGCGTCTTTTCCAAGCCAGGAGAGAAGGAAGGACAAAATATGTTTTTAGAGACATGAGACGTCCTTTCCTCCGGAGCGTCACCTGAAGCGATGTCCGTTTATGATGGCGGCAGCAGCTGATCACAGCTGGAGAGACTTTTGATGGGAGTTTGTGTCTGCACACTTGTGCACTGTGTTGGTACTAGTAAAATCTCACAGTGCAGAGCAGCAGTATCATCTCTGTAGCAGTTACCTGTTTAACAAACACCTGCGCATGAAGAATTACAGGTATGTCCTACTCACAGGATCATTTCTACTGGCACAATGCTGATATTATCTGCTTGTATTTATTGATTCTGATTGTGAATTTGTTGTTGAATAACCCAGAATATGATCATGGGGTCTTTGGATTTATTAGACTAAATGTTTCAGGGAAATTGAAATGATGGAACTCATATCTAAGTCTGCTTTAGCTCAGTTTTAGGCTTTCACTTTATTTCCTCTTCTGATATGTTTTAACACTACTGCATACATTTTATTTGCAAGTCACATAACTCGTCACCGATCGATCACTGCGTTCCATCATATCAATCCAACACAGCAGCTTTCATTCATTCTTTCATCAGCTGATTTTACTCACGGAGCGGCCGGCTGCTTCCATCAGATGCAGTCGGTGAGATGGCTGGATGTGCAGGCTTTATTTTCCTTTGCTTGCTTCATTAGAGACTTTGTGCAGTTTAGTGGTTGACTCCTTAGGCGACGTGTTTTCTATCTTTTATTGTCGTCTATTTGGACCGAATACAGGAATGGAGCAGCATCACATGTGACTGAATAGAAATGACGATAAACAATGCAAAACATGTTTCTTGCTGACAGACTGACTTTAATTTTCTCCATAATAAAAGTTGATGGGATAAATAAAAGAAAATGCATATTTCTAATGAATAAAGAGTTTGTTATTCAGACCTACAATGAGATTTTAACCAGTGATGCACCTGAGTTTAATGCGTTATCTGTCCTGATGTATCAGATCAGTCCGATCAGCTGCAGCGTCCAATCAATATAATGGCTACCCAGTAAGGGGGCGTGTCTTTCAGTAAAAGACTGAAATGCTCGCTCATAGCTCCTCAGAGATCGCTCCTCGGAGTGCAAACAGTTGTGGGGTGCCTGTGTTACAACTACCCTCCAATTTTAACTGCACCTTAGTTACCACACACCTTATCTTTACTCCACCATACAACACTTCACAATCCATGACATGCATCCAACACAAAACAATACATTTACAGAGCCAGGCAGAAGGGTTGAAGGAGTGGGGGGGATTCTCATTTGCCTCGTGTCCTGCCCCTGGTGCTATGGGGTTGGTGCACTGGCGGCCTTGCCTGATGGGCTGGGGAGGTCGGGGCTCCCATGGCGTGGGGGCCCGCTCTTGGCCTAGGGATCTGGGGACTCGGGCTTGTAGCTTTAGCTCATTTCTGGGCAGGTGGTGTGTCCCTGGGTCTGGGGGCCCGTTGTCTCCTCTCCTCGCCTGGGCCCTCTTCGGCAGGGGTGGGGCTCCCGCTGCTTCCCCCTGCCAGCTCTCTCACAGTGGGGGCATTCGGGAGTCTCTGGGGCGCATGGCCGGTGTTTGGATGCCTGCGGTGGGATTGTGGGGCGATTGTCGATGCATCTTGATGCATTGTGCTTTTTGAGGTATATGTGCAGTGTGGGTGCGGGGAAGGGCTGTGCTCCGGTTTGTTCTGGGCTTGTGCCTCGAGTTCTCGGCCCCTGACTGGTGGGCAGGTTGTTGGTGGCATGCAGCTGAGCTGGTTGATTTTGCCTCGTTACTGGTTTGGCTGGTGTTGCACGGCAGTCGGGGGGCGTGCTAGGGATGGGGGATGTTGGCGGCCTTAGTTTTTTCCGGCGCTTGGGGTGACGGCGGACTTTTATTGGCGGGTGCACGGTGATCTGTGCGGCGCGTTTGCTGCCGGGCTGGGACTTGCTGCTTGTGTTTCTCTCCGCTGGCTTTCGCTGTCGTGTTATTCCGCTTGCTCTCTCTCGTTTGCACGCGGGATTTGCAAGGGGCTGCTGGGCCTTGGGTGTCGCCGTACTCGCGCAGTGTGCACGTTGGGTTCGTCACTTGTGCATTGGAGTTGATGATTGCGTGGCATTTTGGTCGGTCCGGGCGCTGCTCTTCCGCGGGTTCCGCTTCTTGTGTTCCGTTGGCATTACGTTGTCAACTGGCATTTGGGTCGGGGTCTTCCGCGTTTGCATCGCGGTGCATCTGGGAGTCTTTGGTATCATTTTCTTTCACCCACCCCTATTGGCTACTGGGGTTCTTGCCTGCCTGTTGCTGGGGTAGGTGTGGCACAGTCGTGGCGTCCCACTCTCACTAACAACTACATTCTTTAAACAGGCTTATGCGCACACACATGTACACACACACATACAGACACATTCACCCACATGCACACAGACACAAACAAATTTAGGTTGTCCCTGGTAGAATTATTCCTGATGCCTTTCTTTCAGTTACTTATTTAAATAAATTATTATTCCAGCTCTCGTGGCTGTGCTGTGTTGCTTACTTAGTGTGTGTGACTGTTTCTTGTTTTCATTTTTCTCTTAGTTGTCTTAATATGTCAGCTGTTTATTGCTGCTGTTTGGCTGGTTGTCTTTTACAATTATTTTTGTTTGTTGTTGTTTTTCTCCTCCTCAAGCCCCCCTCTCTGTTCTATTGCAGGTTTCGTTGCTTTCTGCAATTGGTGTTTCCCACTGCTTTTCCCTGTTGTCCCCACCTTCCATCCCCCTTCTCTTACAGGTCTTATCCTTTCTCTGTGCTGCCTGTTTGTGCCCCCCTGTCCGGCCCGGTGACAAATCAATACTTAATTAAATAAATAACAAAACAGACAAAGGAGTATATTAATACTCTTGTTAAAATAAAATCTGTCTGGCACAATATGTTATCCAGGTCATTATACTGTATACCAGGCTGCTGGGCAGGACAGGTTTAAAAAAAAAAAGAAAAAAGAAAAAAGGATCAAGAAATAAATCGGTTAATAGAGTTGCAAGCCAAATTACATGATCTTTACCTTGTCAGAGCTCATGGTGCATTGATCATTTCACACGCTAAATTGATTGGGGCAGGTGAAAAACCTCAGGTCAGACAACAGAGGAATTCAATTGTAAGCTTGATGATAAATGGAGGTTTACTCATTTAATTCCAGGTTATACTCCTCAGATTACTCCTTGATAGGAGCTGATACCTTATTTGAGAAAATCAGGAACACTATCCCTCATATCGAAGACTCCTTTCAGCAGCTTTGTGAGTCTGAACTCAGAATTGAGGAACTGGATTTAGCGATTTTGAAGATGGCTATAAACAAATCCCCTGGGATGATGGGATGGACTTACAGCTAGAGGTCGACCGATATGTTTTTTTTCACGCCGATACCGATACCGATCTTTTGAAATCCGGGTCGGCCGATGGCCGATTAATGCTGCCGATTTATTTTGGCCGATATTTGGCCAATATTTGCTTGGTTTTTAACCTCTATTTGCACCGAACTGAAGCACAGAAATCCACGTTGATATTCGGTGCGGTAGATAACGGTCGTTAAGGTTCCAGTGCCGTATTAGCACCGGGTCTGTCTGTAGCTACCCGTTAGCAAAGCAAAGCCAGTCTGTCACTAGCCTATAGTGCGTTGGTCTCTTTTATTACTTTTTTCTCTGCATTGAGTGACAACCCTCTCAAATATAAGACACACAAACAGAACAAATAAAAGTCTGATTCACTCTGTAATTGCAAAATTATTGCTTACTTATTGTGACATGATAGCAACTCTGTGATAATGCAACTTCAACTACGATCTAAATTAGCCGAATGTCATGTGTCTTATTCAGGTTTTTTCTCGAAGTTGGCAGTAACATATCAAAAGTTTTTAATTAAATATAAAGGATTAATAAGAATTGAATCCTTACCGTTAGCTCCTTAGGCACTGGATGAGGTCTGCTGCTCACTCGGCTGGAAAATGACTCTAGCGGCAGCGCGCGTCAAACACATGTTCCACGACAACACTAGGCTGCCCACAGATGCGCCTGCCTAATAATCGGCTTGATATACTTGGATATTGGCCGATGCCGATTATGTTAAAAAATGCCAAAAATCGGCCGATTAATCGGTCGACCTCTACTTACAGCCAATTTATATTTGTTCTTTAGGAAAGATGTTAACAATATTTTATTCCAAGCACTGACAGAGTGTATAGAGAGGAAAGAACTAATGTCAAGCATGAAACAAGGGTTAATCACATTTATTCCCAAATCTGGAAATGATAAAAGATTATTAGATCATCTGAGACCAATTACTTCACTCAGATTATAAAATTATTTCACTCCAGATATTTGAAGGGAAGAACAGTGTGGGCTTTTGGGCAGGACTAGCTTGTGATTGACAGGTTGCTACCATGGCAACCTTTACAACAGGGTTTGGTTAACCTTTTAATTTTTCATAATTTTAATTACATTTGATTACATTTCAGTTTAGTTTTTTAATATCCAGGATGTATTTAATAACTGATTAAACATGTTAACAATATAACAACTTGAGTTGTATGAGTCTTTGGTTTTGTTTTAACACTGATATATATATAACTTTTGGAAAGAGGGTCAGTAAGATTCAAACCTGCTGGCCCAGTGGGGCCAGTTGGAGAAAAGCTTAACGTTGAGCCCTGCACAATATATATTGTAAGACTTGTATTAGATTTACTTGACTATATACTGTTCCATACTGGAAGTGGATTTGTTTTGCTTTGAGATTTTTATAAAGTGTAGTGACAAGTGGCCCCTCACACGGAATCCCGCTCTCTTGGGTCACCATCTCCAGGCTCCCTTAGCTCAGTATGAACTCAGATACCACTCAGGAAAAAGGCCGACCTCTGATAACAAGATAGTTTCAATACCACGTAGGGGAGAGCAAGGGCAAAAGTAACATTTTTCAGAAAAACATAATTTTAAAAGAAAATGTTCAAACAGATATGTTTTTGCTGCAGTGACTAACTCACAGGTGTGGTCTCTCAATATCAGGTGGTATTTTGTGCAAAGGTAGAACAACTTCTGTACAATTTCACTTTAAATAGTGGCACAATAAAAGATAAATGGCTAACACATAAAATATCAGTATCATTAGCTGCTAAGTTGAGACATAAGAAAGACCAACATTCGGCCAACACGTAAAATATCAGTAACATTAGCTGCTTAGTTGAGACAAAAGACCAACGTTAAGCTAACATGTAAAATATCAGTAGCATTAGCTGCTAATAATCATAACTAAGAGTTACATCCAGCGAACATGTAAAATATCAGTAACATTAGCTGCTAACTTCAGACATAATAAAGACCAACATTCAGCTAACGTGTAATATATCAGTAAAATTAGCTGCTAAGTTGAGACTTAAGACCAACATCCAGCTAACATGTAAAATATCAGTATCATGAGCTGCTAACTTGAGACATAATAAAGACCAACATCCAGCTAACATGTAAAATATTAGTATCATGAGCTGCTAACTTGAGACATAATAAAGACCAACATTCAGCGAACATGTAAAATATCAGTATCATTAGCTGCTAACAATCATAACTAAGAGTAACATTCCGCTAACATGTAAATATCAGTATCATTAGCTGCTAAGTTGAGACATAAGACAAACATTCAGCTAACATGTAAATATCAGTAGCATTAGCTGCTAAGTTGAGACATAATAAAGACCAACATTAAGCTAACATGTAAAATCTCTGTATCATTAGCTGCTAAGTTGAGACATAAGACCAACATTCAGCTAACATGTAAAATATCAGTATCATTAGCTGCTAAGTTGAGACAAAGGACCAACATTCAGCTAACATGTAAAATATCAGTATCATTAGCTGCTAACTTTAGCCATAATAAAGAGTAACATTCCGCTAACATGTAAATATCAGTATCATTAGCTGCTAAGTTGAGACATAATAAAGACCAACATTCAGCTAACATGTAAAATCTCTGTATCATTAGCTGCTAAGTTGAGACATAAGACCAACATTCAGCTAACATGTAAAATATCAGTATCATTAGCTGCTAACAATCATAACTAAGAGTAACATCCAGCGAACATGTAAATATCAGTATCATTAGCTGCTAACATTAGTCATAATAAAAGATAAATAGCTAACATAAAAAAAAATCAGTATTATTAGCTGCTAACTTGAGACATAATAAAGACCAACATTCAGCGAACATGTAAAATATCAGTATCATTAGCTGCTAACAATCATAACTAAGAGTAACATCCAGCTAACATGTAAATATCAGTATCATTAGCTGCTAACTTGAGACATAATAAAGACCAACATTCAGCGAACATGTAAAATATCAGTATCATTAGCTGCTAACAATCATAACTAAGAGTAACATCCAGCTAACATGTAAATATCAGTATCATTAGCTGCTAACTTGAGACAAAAGACCAACATTCAGCGAACATGTAAAATATCAGTATCATTAGCTGCTAACAATCATAACTAAGAGTAACATCCAGCTAACATGTAAATATCAGTATCATTAGCTGCTAACTTGAGACAAAAGACCAACATTCAGCGAACATGTAAAATATCAGTATCATTAGCTGCTAACAATCATAACTAAGAGTAACATCCAGCTAACATGTAAATATCAGTATCATTAGCTGCTAACT
>NC_060161.1:35708198-35714290 GCF_021292245.1 Micropterus dolomieu
ATCCGCGTTGATATTTGGTGCGGTAGATAACGGTCGTTAAGGTTCCAGTGCCGTATTAGCACCGGGTCTGTCTGTAGCTACCCGTTAGCAAAGCAAAGCCAGTCTGTCACTAGCCTATAGTGCGTTGGTCTCTTTTTTATTACTTATTTCTCTGCATTGAGTGACAACCCTCTCAAATATAAGACACACAAACAGAACAAATAAAAGTCTGATTCACTCTGTAGTTGCAAAATTATTGCTTACTTATTGTGACATGATAGCAACTCTTCTGTGATAATGCAACTTCAACTACGATCCAAATTAGCCGAATGTCATGTGTCTTATTCAGGTTTTTTCTCGAAGTTGGCAGTAACATATCAAAAGTTTTTAATTAAATATAAAGGAGTAATAAGAATTGAATCCTTACAGTTAGCTCCTTAGGCACTGGATGAGGTCTGCTGCTCACTCGGCTGGAAAATGACTCTAGCGGCAGCGCGCGTCAAACACGTGTTCCACGACAACACTAGGCTGCCCACAGATGCGCCTGCCTAATAATCGGCTTGATATACTTGGATATTGGCCGATGCCGATTATGTTAAAAAATGCCACAAATATTTGAAGGAAAGAACAGTGTGGGCTTTTGGGCAGGACTAGCTTGTGATTGACAGGTTGCTACCATGGCAACCTTTACAACAGGGTTTGGTTAACCTTTTAATTTTTCATAATTTTAATTACATTTGATTACATTTTAGTTTAGTTTTTTAATATCCAGGATGTATTTAATAACTGATTAAACATGTTAACAATATAACAACTTATGAGTCTTTGGTTTTGTTTTAACACTGATATATATATAACTTTTGGAAAGAGGGTCAGTAAGATTCAAACCTGCTGGCCCAGTGGGGCCAGTTGGAGAAAAGCTTAACGTTGAGCCCTGCACAATATATATTGTAAGACTTGTATTAGATTTACTTGACTATAGCCATACTGTTCAAGGAAGTGGATTTGTTTTGCTTTGAGATTTTTATAAAGTTTAGTGACAAGTGGCCCCTCGCACGGAACCCCGCTCTCTTGGGTCACCATCTCCAGGCTCCCTTAGCTCAGTATGAACTCAGATACCACTCAGGAAAAAGGCCGACCTCTGATAACAAGCTAGTTTCAACACCACGTAGGGGAGAGTAAGGGCAAAAGTACCATTTTCCAGAAAAACCTGATTTTAAAAGAAAATGTTCAAACAGATATGTTTTTGCTGCAGTGACTAACTCACAGGTGTGGTCTCTCAATATCAGGTGGTATTTTGTACAAAGGTAGAACAACTTCTGTACAATTTCACTTTAAATAGTGGCACAATAAAAGATAAATGGCTAACACATAAAATATCAGTATCATTAGCTGCTAAGTTGAGACATAAGAAAGACCAACATTCGGCCAACACGTAAAATATCAGTAACATTAGCTGCTAACATTAGTCATAATAAAAGATAAATGGCTAACATATGAATTATCAGTAACATTACTTGCTAACAATCATAATAAAGAGTAACATTCAGCGAACATGTAAAATATCAGTATCATTAGCTGCTATCACTCATAACTAAGAGTAACATCCAGCGAACATGTAAATATCAGTATCATTAGCTGATAACATTAGTCATAATAAAAGATAAATAGCTAACATATAAAAAGATCAGTATCATTAGCTGCTAACTTGAGACATAATAAAGACCAACATACCGCTAACATGTAAATATCAGTATCATTAGCTGCTAAGTTGAGACAAAAGAGCAACGTTAAGCTAACATGTAAAATATCAGTAACATTAGCTGCTATCAATCATAACTAAGAGTAACATCCAGCGAGCATGTAAATATCAGTATCATTAGCTGCTAACTTTAGCATTCAGCTAACATGAAATATATCAGTAACATTAGCTGCTAAGTTGAGACATAAGACAAACATTCAGCTAACATGTAAAATATCAGTATCATTAGCTGCTAACTTTAGCCATAATAGAGAAACATCCAGCGAACATGTAAATATCAGTAGCATTAGCTGTTAAGAGTAGTCATAATAAAGAGCAACATTCAGCTAACATGTAAAATATCAGTATCATTAGCTGCTAACTTTAGCCATAATAGAGAAACATCCAGCGAACATGTAAATATCAGTAGCATTAGCTGTTAAGAGTAGTCATAATAAAGAGCAACATTCAGCTAACATGTAAAATATCAGTATCATTAGCTGCTAACTTTAGCCATAATAGAGAAACATCCAGCGAACATGTAAATATCAGTAGCATTAGCTGTTAAGAGTAGTCATAATAAAGAGCAACATTCAGCTAACATGTAAAATATCAGTATCATTAGCTGCTAACTTTAGCCATAATAGAGAAACATCCAGCGAACATGTAAATATCAGTAGCATTAGCTGTTAAGAGTAGTCATAATAAAGAGCAACATTCAGCTAACATGTAAAATATCAGTATCATTAGCTGCTAACTTTAGCCATAATAGAGAAACATCCAGCGAACATGTAAATATCAGTAGCATTAGCTGTTAAGAGTAGTCATAATAAAGAGCAACATTCAGCTAACATGTAAAATATCAGTATCATTAGCTGCTAACTTTAGCCATAATAGAGAAACATCCAGCGAACATGTAAATATCAGTAGCATTAGCTGTTAAGAGTAGTCATAATAAAGAGCAACATTCAGCTAACATGTAAAATATCAGTATCATTAGCTGCTAACTTTAGCCATAATAGAGAAACATCCAGCGAACATGTAAATATCAGTAGCATTAGCTGTTAAGAGTAGTCATAATAAAGAGCAACATTCAGCTAACATGTAAAATATCAGTATCATTAGCTGCTAACTTTAGCCATAATAGAGAAACATCCAGCGAACATGTAAATATCAGTAGCATTAGCTGTTAAGAGTAGTCATAATAAAGAGCAACATTCAGCTAACATGTAAAATATCAGTAACATTAGCTGCTAACTTTAGCCATAATAGAGAAACATTCAGCGAAAATGTAAAATATCAGTATCATTAGCTGCTAACTTGAGACATAATAAAGACCAACATTCAGCGAACATGTAAAATATCAGTATCATTAGCTGCTAACTTTAGCCATAATAGAGAAACATCCAGCAAACATGTAAATATCAGTAGCATTAGCTGCTAACTTTAGCCATAATAAAGAGTAACATCCAGCTAACATGTAAATATCAGTATCATTAGCTGCTAAGTTGAGACATAATAAAGATCAACATTCCGCTAACATGTAAATATCAGTATCATTAGCGGCTAAGTTGAGACATAATAAAGAGTAACATTCAGCGAACATGTAAAATATCAGTAGCATTAGCTGCTATCAATCATAACTAAGAGTAACATCCAGCGAACATATAAAATATCAGTATCATTAGCTGCTAAGTTGAGACATAATAAAGACCAACATTCAGCTAACATGTAAAATATCAGTAACATTAGCTGCTAACTTGAGACATAAGACCAACATTCAGCTAACATGTAAAATATCAGTATCATTAGCAGCTAACATTAGTCATAATAAAAGATAAATGGCTAACATGTAAAATATCAGTATCATTAGCAGCTAACTTGAAACATAAGACCAACATTCAGCTAACATGTAAAATATCAATAGCTGCTAACAATCAAAATAAAGAGTAATATCCAGCGAACATGTAAATCTCAGTATCATTAGCTGCTAACTTGAGACATAAGACCAACATTAAGCTAACATGTAAAATATCAGTATCATTAGCTGCTAAGAGTAGTCACAATAAAGACCAACATTCAGCGAACATGTAAAATCTCAGTATAATTAGCTGCTAACATTAGTCATAAGAAAAGATAAATGGCTAACAAATAAAATATCAGTATCATTAGCTGCTAAGAGTAGTCACAATAAAGACCAACATTAAGCTAACATGTAAAATATCAGTATCATTAGCTGCTAACTTGAGCCATAATAAAGAGTAACATCCAGCGAACATATAAAATATCAGTAACATTAGCTGCTAACAGTCATGATAAAGAGTAATATTCAGCTAACATGTAAATATCACTATCATTAGCTGCTAACTTTAGACAAAAGACAAACATTAAGCTAACATGTAAAATATCAGTATCATTACCTGCTAACATTAGTCATAATAAAGACCAACATTCAGCTAACATGTAAATATCAGTATTATTAGCTGCTAACATTAGTCATAATAAAGACCAACATTCAGCTAACATATAAAATATCAGTAGCATTAGCTGCTAACTTTAGCCATAATAAAGGATAAATGGCTAACATGTAAAATATCAGTATGGACTGTCATTGTTAGTCAGTGTGACTGTGTGGTAGTTGGCAGAGACAGTAACCAGCAGTGGCAACACTGATCTGAAGCCGGTAATCTGTCAGCATATTAATCAATCTGCATCACTCGTCTCTGTGGAAACAGGCGCCGCGCTGAACGAACGAAGGGCCGCAAACAGACGGGAGGAGATTAAATATGTAACGAGCGGGCAGCACCAGGAGGACATTCTTCACCATTTGTTATCAAAAATTGCTGCCATCATGTCGGAAAACCTCTTAACAGCCCGCTGCTGAAAAAAAAATCCTAGAGGAAACACTGCTTGTGATTGACAGGTCGCTACCATGGCAACCCGTCAATCAGGACAGAGGCGACTTGCATCCGCTGCTCTGTGTACCTTTGGTCTTTATTATTAAATGTTGGTCAGCAGGACAGCGAGCACGTCGTGTTTGAGTCCCTTAGTTTGTTAACCTTTTATTTTGTATCATGTTTGCTGTGATCACATTTTAGTTTGTCTTTTTTATATCCAGGATGTATTTAATAACCGATTAAACATGTTAACAGTAGAACATAACTTATAAGTCTTTGGTTTTGTTGTAACACTGATAAATATATTTTGGACGGAGGGCCAGTAAGTTTCAAACCAACTGGTCCGATGGGGCCGGTTGCTAAAAAGTTTAACGCTGAGCCCTGTGGTACCTTGCATTTTTACCAATAAGCAAAAAAAATAACCATAGGTTCAATATACAGTTCACTTTAGAGAAACGCCTCAGTTTCAGTCGTTAAATTATTTCTCGTGTCACCTTTCCATAAGGTTGAAACCACTGAGCTCTTTTAACTACCTCCATTTTTCAGCTGGGCTAAAATCACTGAGCTATTCAACTATTTGGTATCCGGTGAACGACCATATCAAACAACACCTGTTTCAATGTTTTCACTTCACATCTCACGTAGACTTAATAATCGTTCGCTTTTCAATGAGCAGTTGCCAAAATCACAATAACCAGGACACCATAATACATCATATAACCTGTGTGAATACTCAGTTCTGCAGAAACCAGGGATGAGTTTCCAAACGGGATGAGGAAGGTAACTGTCCATACAGTCCAAATTAAAATACATAGAGTGTGAGGTTGCACAAGTGTTGCTGGTTGTCCTACCGCTGTGCCAGGAGAGGGGTAGGATCAGTAGTCCTCAGCTTCAGGGGTCTTCAGGTCTCATCTGGGATTTTTTTAAAGTTTGCAGAAATTAAACCAGGTAGAGTAACAGATTCACCATGAACAAATAAAATGTCTGACAAAACTGAAGTTAGCATCACACACTGCGCAGTTAAACACTCCATCCTTGTGACATTTCTAGACTCCGAGTTGAGTTTCAAACAGATTAAGCTAACTGCACTCCATGCTAATGCTTCGTTAGCGCTGGGCCCACGCACTTGAACCTGCTAGCTTAGCGCTAGCTTATTTATTTTCCCGCGACTCACCGATTCGGGATTTCTCTGCGTCATCCGGCAGGTTTCCGTGAACACTTCTTAAAACAGACTGTTGTTACTCTGATTTCACAGCTTACTGAACTTATTTCACAGCTTACTGAACTTATTTCACAGTTTAATCCGCGCTGCGTCTGAGCGGCGCGTGCACTCCAGCCTGCTACGGTGCTGTCGCTACACGCGCTCTGATTGGCTGATGTGTGTGCGCGACCGTCGTTTTAGCTGCGGGGCAGAAGGGGGCGGGGCCAACAGCGCGGGAGAAGCGGGAAGAGGGAGAGAGAGAGGGGGGGGGGGG
>NC_060161.1:35714390-35715652 GCF_021292245.1 Micropterus dolomieu
GAGAGAGAGGGGAGAGAGAGAGAGAGGGAGAGAAAGGGAGAGAGAGAGAGAGAGGGGGAGAGAAAGAGGGAGAGAGAGGGAGAGAGAGAGAGGGGGGAGAGAGAGGGGGAGAGAGAGAGACAGAGAGAGAGAGGGGGGAGAGCAGGAGGCACGAGGGCTTTTAGATGTTTCCTTTTTCATCATTAAATCCACTTCTGACAACTTTGAGGCGAGAAATCAAAAGTGTACAAGTTGAATAATGACAGATAAAAATGTGCTTGAACGTTTTGGAGTTGAGGAGCTCCTGCCGACCCGCGGGAGGAGGCGGGAGGAGGCGTGAGGAGGCGTGAGGAGGCGGGAGGAGGCGGGAGGAGGCGTGAGGAGGCGGGAGGAGGCGTGAGGAGGCGTGAGGAGGCGTGAGGCGTGCCGTCAGTTGTCAGAGATCCCTGCAGGAAGTAAAGAATGCAGCACATGTTCAGGTGAGACGTCTGCAGGTAGGCAGGTGTGTGGACAGGGTCTGGGTATCTGTGGCTTGTTTAGGTCTAAGTAACAAAGGCAGAAACCAGAAACGGCTCATTTCAGTTTGGGGCCCAAAACAAAAAACAACATTCAGCTTGATTTCTTCTTTTGTTTTTTAAATCAAACCCAAATTCAGCACAATGTCTGGTTTTACTTTATTACTGACAAAACAAAGTTATTACTGACTTCATCAGCGCCTGCTTCTGATTGGACAGTGAGCTCCATCCGTTTGTGCCTCAGGCTTCAATATTAAGGTTCTCCCAGAGAACTTCCCTTCCTGCTGTGGTTCTCCCTCTCTGCCTTAAGACGATGTTGAAAAATGCCTAATTCCTAGATTGATTGTTAGGTTCTTTTTCTATATTTATACACCTTATCAATGGTTTGCAATATGTTATAACTAGTGAGTGTTTAAACTACTGAGTGTTTTACTACTGAGTGTATACCTACTGAGTGTTTAAAGAGTGAGTTCAAACTCTTATTAGGGCCCGAGCACGACCGTGCGAGGTCCCTATTGAAATTGCTCGGATTATTAGGGCCCGAGCACGACCGTGCGAGGTCCCTATTGAATCTGCTCGGATTATATATATATATTTTTAGGGCCCGAGCACGACCGTGCGAGGTCCCTATTGAATTTGCTCGGATTATTAGGGCCCGAGCACGACCGTGCGAGGTCCCTATTGAATTTGCTCGGATTATATATATTTAGGGCCCGAGCACGACCGTGCGAGGTCCCTATTGAATCTGCTCGGATTATATATTTAGGG
>NC_060161.1:35715752-35716935 GCF_021292245.1 Micropterus dolomieu
GGAGAGAGAGGGAGAGAGAGAGGGGGGGGAGAGAGAGAGGGGGGAGAGAGAGGGGGAGAGAGAGAGAGAGGGGGGAGAGAGCAGGAGGCACGAGGGCTTTTAGATGTTTCCTTTTTCATCATTAAATCCACTTCTGACAACTTTGAGGCGAGAAATCAAAAGTGTACAAGTTGAATAATGACAGATAAAAATGTGCTTGGACGTTTTTGGAGTTGAGGAGCTCCTGCCGACCCGCGGGAGGAGGCGTGAGGAGGCGGGAGGAGGCGTGAGGAGGCGGGAGGAGGCGTGAGGAGGCGTGAGGAGGCGTGAGGCGTGCCGTCAGTTGTCAGAGATCCCTGCAGGAAGTAAAGAATGCAGCACATGTTCAGGTGAGACGTCTGCAGGTAGGCAGGTATGTAGACAGGGTCTGGGTATCTGTGGCTTGTTTAGGTCTAAGTAACAAAGGCAGAAACCAGAAACGGCTCATTTCAGTTTGGGGCCCAAAACAAAAAAACAACATTCAGCTTGATTTCTTCTTTTGTTTTTTAAATCAAACCCAAATTCAGCACAATGTCTGGTTTTACTTTCTTACTGACAAAACAAAGTTATTACTGACTTCATCAGCGCCTGCTTCTGATTGGACAGTGAGCTCCATCCGTTTGTGCCTCAGGCTTCAAAATCAAGGTTCTCCCAGAGAACTTCCCTTCCTGCTGTGGTTCTCCCTCTCTGCCTTAAGACGGTGCAGTGTCTGCTGAAAATTATACACTTAGATGACAGTTTATTAGTGGAAACTAGTTACATAACGATGATTAAGAGATCAACAGTTTATGAGCGGAGGTGATTCAGCTGTTTGGAGCATGTAGTTTGTGATGAATAAATCAAAGGTGTTTCTGTTATTTAGCCTCACAGATTAAGGCTCATTTTAGTAACTGCTGGGGACAGTAAAGTGTTCATGATATCATAAAGATCGATGGCAGCGAACCAACAGAACCAACGAGAAGGATTCAGAGTCAATGAGCAGCAGGTGCTGTGAGAACAGAACTCATCCTGCCGTGTTTAAAGACTCATCACACCTGATCTGGTCTAGTTTTATACTCAAGACTGCCGACGTTTGAACAAATTCCTGAGTTAGAGACAGAGGATTTGCACCTTTGCAGCCACAGATTATCATTTAGCACAATTATGTCTGAAGCTTCTATCATCC
>NC_060161.1:35717035-35721172 GCF_021292245.1 Micropterus dolomieu
TTATTTTCATTCATTACACAATATGAATAAGCTATGCAGACAGTTGTAAAGAAAGAACATCTTTTTCTTCTGTTCTCTACTTGTTATAGTTACACAGTATTAGGGGTGTGGGCTGTATTAAAAGTATCCACTGTTCTCCCATGCTCTAACACACAGTAACGATGAAATGTGTGCTGTTCTCACATTCTTCCTCTGTATCTACACATAAACAACAAGGCAGGGAAATATAAAAGGAATTTATTTTATTGTTTGGGTACATTATTGTTCAGTGTACATGCTCACATCTGAAACAAACTTTACGTGCTTGATAACTCTCCCACCCCGCAGACATCTACACGTCAATACCGATTTATATTCATAGCGGCAAGTGCTATGTAGCTCCACATAGGGGACACAGGAAGTGACATATAGCACATTCATGCGGCGTCGGAACCGCGTAGGAAATTCACAGCCGCACCGGCAGAGCTCCAGAACGTGCAACTCGGCCAGCTCACACGCGGACGTGCTACAAGTGCAAGGGCCCGCCCAACGCTGCTTGCAGCTTTAATTTTATTCTTATATTCTGTGTGTTTATCATGCATTATTCCTATACTCTGTGTATTCACGAACGTGTGCTTTTTAATGAGCAGAGAAGCTGCTCAGGCCGCGCAGGCAAAACCTAGCCAACCGTAACCCGCTCATTAGAAGCAAGGCACCTGCAGTAAGTCACGTACGCCAGGGCTGAGATCATCGCGAACTGAAGCCAAGAATGAGATCATGACATGTTGTGATTTATGGCGCCTGGTACGGCTAGGTACTGCATGAAACCAAGCTCTGCGCTGCCGAAAGTTAACTTGTATGAGACAAAGCACTCTCATGGTTGGCATTGTTAAATCATGTAATTGTTCATTGAATCACGTTATACATGTATGAAATATGTTACTCCTTATTAATTCTTTTAAAAAATACGATTGTAAGTGTTTAAGTTTTAATGGTGTCAAACTATGCCTGCATAACTTAAAAAAAATACGGTGGGACTGAAGTTGAAACATATTGGTGGATTTCTAATCCAGTAATGTAAAAAATATAAAGAGAGATAAATGGTAACAATAATTACATGTAATAATAGTTAAAAAGTGGAAATTGTAACATTAATGAAAGGGTTAATTTGGGAAAACAGTACAAGAAAAAGGCCACTAGATGGCAGTAGAGGATAAGAAATCCACCAAAGGGGAGGAATGGTCAGCGAACACCATAGGTGGAGTTGAGGAGTAACGCCCACCTGGAAGGAGGAGATAAGGAGGAGTTAAGATGTAACGCCCACCTGAAGGGAGGGACAAGGTGGAGCTTAAGGTGAATATAAGGCGATGTTCGCTGACCACCAACTCGGTTCCATCCTGAGACCTGCAGGGATGTTGCTCGTGTTTATCGGTCCTTTATTGGAATAAACTCTTTTGCACCGACTCTTGACCGTCTCCAGTGAAGTTTTTGACTACGCAGTTTTTTGACTAAAGAAGAAATCTAAGAATCTATTAAGAGATCAACAGTTTATGAGAGGAGGTGATTCAGCTGTTTGGAGCATGTAGTTTGTGAAGAATAAATCAAAGGTGTTTCTGTTATTTAGCCTCACAGATTAAGGCTCATTTTAGTAACTGCTGGGGACAGTAAAGTGTTCATGATATCATAAAGATCGATGGCAGCGAACCAACAGAACCAACGAGAAGGATTCAGAGACAATGAGCAGCAGGTGCTGTGAGAACAGAACTCATCCTGTTTAAAGACTCATCACACCTGATCTGGTCTAGTTTTATACTCAAGACTGCCGACGTTTGAACAAATTCCTGAGTTAGAGACAGAGGATTTGCACCTTTGCAGCCACAGATTATCATTTAGCACAATTATGTCTGAAGCTTCTATCATCCTCTCTGTACCTGATGGGGTTTTGAAAACTAGCCTTGATGGCAGGTGCGAGCCAATAAGATTAAATCACTATATCATACTTTATTTTATTATTAATTACTTGCTCAGTGTGGAAACGCAGTGAACATAAAGCCAAAAAAAGAACAGAACGTGATAAAATCTGATCTCCTCCACTGTTTCAGGACAGCAACCAGCTTTTGTTAGCTGCTTGACGAAACCTTGTCAGAACTCCAAGCAATGAATTCTTCAAGTCAGGTCCCTGAAAGTAGCTGACTATTGAGCGACATCCCCTTGAAGCTTGCGCCTCACGCCATGATGTACCGCACTTTTCCTGTCAGTTGATTTTCTGCATATCCTTGTGTATCTTATGTATTCGTCTTTAAAGGTAGCATTTTTCTTAAAGGCGCGGTAACATTTTCCTCCCTGAAAGCTAATCTCATGCAGTAACGGTTGCCAGTCGTTGATTTCCATAAACTTGAGATCTCTGGACATTTCTGGCTTTTCCTCTGCTGGTTTCTCATTAAAGTCGTGGTTGTATTGCTTCACCAGCGGTTCCTTTATGTGAGCAGTAGGTGTTCGGTTGACTGTAATGGTAGGATAGCTGCTCCCAGTCTCATTGCCTCATTGATTACCCATCCCAATAGGGTTCTGACAGGATAGGGTCCTCCGTCCTTGCCGTCCACCACTTCCCATGGTTCCATTACTCTTGAAACGTTACACAGACAATCTTTGCTCACGTGTCCAACAGACAAACACCTTTCAGCTTCAGAAAGTCAGTTTTCTCTCTGTGCAGCTTCTTCTCAGACAGACAGACCCGTAGAAACAAAGCAAAGTACTTCAGCACGGGACCTTTGCTGTGTGAGCAGCACTTTGACTTCCTTTTTCAGTTTGTAGAGTTTCTTTAAGGTTCCCTTCCTTTTGATGTGATAATGTTTTTTTTTATTTCAAGTCGTCTCCAACGCGTAACGGTGCAAAACCTCTCGTCTGCCATGGCATGCGGTTAACACTTTGTTTTATGCAGAATAAAATTACTTACAAAACACTGCTGCTAGCATTACGGATGTAAATTGAGCTCGTACGTGTGCAAAACAAACAGTAAACACGATGCTAACGCTAGGACATGACAAAATCCATCACGAACATACACACAGGCAGGCAAGCACGGTTGAACTGTGTGGCTTCCCCAGATCCTAATTCCCCTCCTCGCTATTCAGCCGTGACGTCCTCACAGAGCCTCTTCCTCCAGAGGAAAGAGAATTCAACTTTTAGCTTCTGAAATCATTCAGGCGCTCTGACGGAGGACCGATCAGGAGGACGGCTGCTTTACTCCACACAGATTCTCTGGATGAACCTGGACTGTGTGTGAGCAGAGCAGTGAACACAGAACATGAACTAACATGAGATCCTGACCCAGGACGACCGGAACTGTGGAGCACTGGCCTTTAGCTCTCCACCACCACCACCTCACTGTGTTTCAGTCTCCACCTCCACCACCACCTCACTGTGGTTCAGTCTCCACCACCACCACCTCACTGTGTTTCAGTCTCCACCACCTCACTGTGTTTCAGTCTCCACCACCACCACCTCCACCACCTCACTGTGTTTCAGTCTCCACCACCACCACCACCACCACCTCACTGTGTTTCAGTCTCCACCTCCACCTCCACCACCTCACTGTGTTTCAGTCTCCACCACCTCCACCACCTCACCTCACTGTGTTTCAGTCTCCACCACCTCAACTCGCTGTGTTTCAGTCTCCACCACCACCACCTCCACCACCTCACTGTGTTTCAGTCTCCACCACCACCACCACCACCACCACCACCTCACTGTGTTTCAGTCTCCACCACCACCACCTCACTGTGTTTCAGTCTCCACCTCCACCACCTCCACCACCATCACCACCACCACCACCACCACCACCACCACCACCTCACTGTGTTTCAGTCTCCACCACCACCACCTCACTGTGTTTCAGTCTCCACCTCCACCACCTCCACCACCATCACCACCACCACCACCACCACCTCACTGTGTTTCAGTCTCCACCACCACCACCACCACCTCACTGTGTTTCAGTCTCCACCACCACCACCTCCACCACCACCACCACCACCACCACCTCACTGTGTTTCAGTCTCCACCACCACCACCACCACCTCACTGTGTTTCAGTCTCCACCACCACCACCTCACTGTGTTTCAGTCTCCACCACCACCACCACCACCACCTCACTGT
>NC_060161.1:35721272-35722042 GCF_021292245.1 Micropterus dolomieu
ACCACCACCACCTCACTGTGTTTCAGTCTCCACCACCACCACCACCACCACCACCACCACCTCACTGTGTTTCAGTCTCCACCACCACCACCACCTCACTGTGTTTCAGTCTCCACTACCACCACCACCTCACTTTGTTTCAGTCTCCACCACCACCACCTCACTGTGTTTCAGTCTCCACCACCACCACCACCACCTCACTGTGTTTCAGTCTCCGCCACCACCACCACCACCTCCCGGTGTTTCAGTCTCCACCACCTCAACTCGCTGTGTTTCAGTCTCCACCACCTCAACTCGCTGTGTTTCAGTCTCCACCACCACCACCTCCACCACCTCACTGTGTTTCAGTCTCCACCACCACCACCACCTCACTGTGTTTCAGTCTCCACTACCACCACCACCTCGCTGTGTTTCAGTCTCCACCACCACCACCACCACCACCACCTCACTGTGTTTCAGTCTCCACCACCTCCACCACCTCACTGTGTTTCAGTCTCCACCACCACCACCTCCACCACCTCACTGTGTTTCAGTCTCCACCACCACCACCACCACCACCATCTCACTGTGTTTCAGTCTCCACCACCACCACCTCACTGTGTTTCAGTCTCCACCACCTCCACCACCACCACCTCACTGTGTTTCAGTCTCCACCACCACCACCACCACCACCACCTCACTGTGTTTCAGTCTCCACCACCACCACCACCTCACTGTGTTTCAGTCTCCACCACCACCACCACCACCACCACCTCAACTCACTGTGTTTC
>NC_060161.1:35722142-35722717 GCF_021292245.1 Micropterus dolomieu
CCACCACCACCACCACCATCACCTCACTGTGCTTCAGTCTCCACCACCACCACTACCACCACCACCTCACTGTGTTTCAGTCTCCACCACCACCACCACCACCTCACTGTGTTTCAGTCTCCACCACCACCACCACCTCACTGTGTTTCTCTCTCCACCACCTCACCTCACTGTGTTTCAGTCTCCACCACCACCACCACCTCACTGTGTTTCTCTCTCCACCACCTCAACTCACTGTGTTTCAGTCTCCACCACCTCAACCCACTGTGTTTCAGTCTCCACCACCTCAACTCACTGTGTTTCAGTCTCCACCACCTCAACCCACTGTGTTTCAGTCTCCACCACCTCAACTCACTGTGTTTCAGTCTCCACCACCTCAACTCGCTGTGTTTCAGTCTCCACCACCTCAACTCGCTGTGTTTCAGTCTCCACCACCTCAACTCACTGTGTTTCTCTCTCCACCACCTCAACTCACTGTGTTTCAGTCTCCACCACCTCAACTCACTGTGTTTCAGTCTCCACCACCTCAACTCGCTGTGTTTCTCTCTCCACCACCTCAACTCGCTGTATTTCTC
>NC_060161.1:35722817-35728424 GCF_021292245.1 Micropterus dolomieu
CCACCACCTCACTGTGTTTCAGTCTCCACCACCACCACCACCACCACCTCACTGTGTTTCAGTCTCCACCACCACCACCACCTCACTGTGTTTCAGTCTCCACCACCTCACTGTGTTTCAGTCTCCACCACCACCACCTCCACCACCACCTCACTGTGTTTCAGTCTCCACCACCACCACCACCACCACCTCACTGTGTTTCAGTCTCCACCACCACCACCTCACTGTGTTTCAGTCTCCACCACCACCACCTCACTGTGTTTCAGTCTCCACCACCACCTCGCTGTGTTTCACTCTCCACCACCTCAACTCACTGTGTTTCAGTCTCCACCACCTCAACTCGCTGTGTTTCAGTCTCCACCACCTCAGCTCGCTGTGTTTCAGTCTCCACCACCTCAACTCACTGTGTTTCTCTCTCCACCACCTCAACTCACTGTGTTTCAGTCTCCACCACCTCAACTCACTGTGTTTCAGTCTCCACCACCTCAACTCGCTGTGTTTCTCTCTCCACCACCTCAACTCGCTGTATTTCTCTCTCCACCACCTCAACTCGCTGTGTTTCTCTCTCCACCACCTCAACTCACTGTGTTTCAGTCTCCACCACCTCAACTCGCTGTGTTTCAGTCTCCACCACCCCTATTTGTATTGGTATAGATCTTTGGATTTTCGCTTATTGTTCAAATGTAAATAAAAGGTGATTAATTTCCTCTTGTGCATCTTCTTATCATCTTCTGGGAGACACCTGTGTCGTTTCTACTCAGGAAACAACTTGCTGGTTGAATAACAGTAATTGTAAGTCAGAATTTGCCAGGGCTATGAATCATTTGCACAGAACACATGAAGTCACAGGAAAGCAATCACCTTATTAACTATTTTTTTTAGATGTTGCTTAATGAATAGTGGTTTGAGGCCTCGCAGCCTCTTTCCAGGGGACGTCGGTAAAGTCTGTGAGGGTTCAGCTGGGATTGACCCTGAGACTGCAGGACTACAGCCTCAGGGTCAACTTACAAATATGATACAGTTTTTTCTTTTATTATTATTATTTTATTATTATCTATTATTCATATTGATTAAACAATTTTCACCTCTCTCTCTCTCTCTCTCTCTCTCTCTCTCTCTCTCTCTATATATATATATATATATATATATATATATATATATATATATACTTATATTTATATACTTTTTTGAAGCACGCTGTTAAAAATGTTTCTTGGAATGAAAAATGTTAAATAGCTGAAAATGCGCACTAGGTCAAGCCTAGCTTTGTCTGTGATCCCGGATCTCTGACTTCTGCTGGTGTGAAACAGCCCTCTGCACTCGTGCATTATGAGTGTGTTAATAGTACATGTGCAGGATATGTTGAGCGCTTCCTGTTAACACATTCACCTTCTTTCTCGGTTACCTGTCAAGACAGGGACTGAGAGAAGTGTAGATACACAGAGTTAGAGAGAGAAAATGTCTGAAGTGCTGATTTCATTACGTCTGTGCATCGTTCATGTTGGAGGTGGTTTAGAGTGTAAAAACAGACTTGAAGAATGAATCTTTGGTGAAGGGTTCTTATCTGAAAATGTATTTATGGATGTAGAATGCGGCTGTCTCTCTTTTGGCCTTCCCTCTGTGGATAAAAAGATTTAAAACATTTACATTTGTGTTATTATTATACATTATCGTCCTCTGTGAGCAGCCAATCACAGCCCAGTAAGGCGGGACAGCTGAAAGTTTTCACAGCGGCGGCGCAGTTCCTCTGGACTGAAACAGGTGAGGCACAGGTCTTAGCTGCGGTTGTTGTTGTTGTTGTTGTTGTTCTCCGACTGTTTTTTCTGTGACTGACAGCTGAGGTCAATTTAAGCTTCCAGCTGACTGCACGCTGCGTTCACGTGCACTGCAAACATGCAGACAGAGCTCTCAGACCCATGTGTGATGAGTCCTGCTGGCTTCAGAGAGAGTCGGTTGGACGATTAAACACACACAGACAATGCATGGACACGCGCACCACCACCGCCTCCTTTGAACTAATGAGCAGGTCGGAGCACATTCAGAAGCAGATATCTACGTGGATATATGGTACGTACGGTATCTGACCAAAGTCATCATCGTAGTTCCTGCTTAGCAGGCAAAGGATGGAGGCCTTTCCGAAACTAGACTCTGGTCTCCCTCAGTCAAAGCCAGATATATTAACGCGTAAGGTTCAAACACTGAGCCCAACTTGTGGACTAACTTCCATCTCCCCGGTGGAAATAGGATCTTTTCACCTTCATCAGACTAACAGCGGTATTAAGATCCAGGACTGATGATGAGGAAAACGGTTTCGCAATAACGAAACTGAAACCAGTTGTCATTTCTTCGAATTGATGGTAAATGGACCAAAGTATTGTAGATTATTCCTGAAAGGCGTTGACTGGTTCAGCCATGAATTTATGAAAAAGAGGCACTATACTCTTTAAAGATAACATCGATTCACTGGAAAATGTTGAAGCTCTTTATCTTATACAGAACATATTAGATTCAAACATCAGTGTTTTCTTGAGTGCCGTCGTTGCTTGTTACTGATCCCCATCTGTGTTCTGTTAATCTGTTGTTTAATGTTGGTGAAGATGTTCCTGTGAGGTGAATACAGTCAGGGACCTCACTCGGGTTGAAAGAAGGGGGGCTTAGCCCCCAGGGTATGTGTAGCTTGCAAAATCTTTGCACTCGCATCTTTAGTTATGATTATTATTATTATTATTATTACTGTATTAGAACTACAGCGACAGACTCTGGTCTTCCTGTTCTCCTCTGTTGAACAAAAGTTACTGTAATGTTACGTGGGCGTCACAAGGTTTGGAGGTAAAAAAAACTGGGTGCGTCACCCTGTGCTGTAGCCTGATGTGTACGTCCCCAAAATGTAACTACGACGGTGACGCAGACCACAAGACCTGTGATTGGTTGGCTCTTTTTGAGCTCGTCAGCTTCCGCAAAATGACTCGTTTCACTATCAGAATTTGATCCATTCAGTCCGGTAACATTTGGAAAGTCTAGAAGAGCCGCACAACTATCATTTAACCGCTGCAGTTAGCAGAAGGCTACGTGCATAACCTACGCTGAAGTATAAATTGGCTTAATAATAATCATCTTGTCTGTGTTGCAGCTGAGCCCTACGTGGTCCTGAGTTCTACGTCGCCCTCTGGTGGTAAACATCCCTCCATGTTGGTCTGCAGCGTCTTCAGCTTCTACCCCAAACAGATCAGAGTGGGCTGGCTCAGAGACGGACAGGAAGTCACCTCTGATGTCACTTCCACTGATGAGCTGGCAGACGGGGACTGGTACTACCAGGTCCACTCTCACCTGGAGTACACGCCCAGGTGAGTCCAGGTCCAGGTCCAGGTCCAGGTCTTACAGTAAGTGTGGCAGAAAGTCTGACGTGCTGGTTTGTGTTGAATCAGGTCTGGAGAGAAGATCTCCTGTGTGGTGGAGCACGCCAGCCTGAAGGAACCTCTGGTGACTGACTGGGGTAAATACCTGTCTGTCTGCTCACCTGTCTGTCTGATTACCTGTCTGTCTGCTCACCTGTCTGTCTGATTACCTGTCTGTCTGCTCACCTGTCTGTCTGCTCACCTGTCTGTCTGCTCACCTGTCTGTCTGTTCACCTTTCTGCCTGTTCACCTGTCTGTCTCTCTACCTGTCTGTCTGCTCACCTGTCTGTCTGATTACCTGTCTGTCTCTCTACCTGTCTGTCTGCTCACCTGTCTGTCTGATTACCTGTCTGTCTGCTCACCTGTCTGTCTGCTCACCTGTCTGTCTGTTCACCTTTCTGCCTGTTCACCTGTCTGTCTCTCTACCTGTCTGTCTGTCCACCTGTCTGTTTACCTGTCTGCTCACCTGTCTGTCTGATCACCTGTCCAGCTGTTTCTCTACCTGTCTGTCTGATCACCTGTCTGTCTGTTCACCTGTCTGTCTGCTCATCTGTCTGTCTGTTCACCTGTCTGTCTGATCACCTGTCTGTCTGTTCACCTGTCTGTCTGATCACCTGTCTGTCTGTTCACCTGTCTGTCTGATCACCTGTCTGTCTGTTCACCTGTCTGTCTGTTTACCTGTCTGCTCACCTGTCCAGCTGTCTCTCTACCTGTCTGTCTGTTCACCTGTCTGTTTACCTGTCTTCTCACCTGTCTGTCTGATCACCTGTCCAGCTGTTTCTCTACCTGTCTGGCTGTCTGCTCACCTGTCCAGCTGTTTCTCTACCTGTCTGTCTGATCACCTGTCCAGCTGTTTCTCTACCTGTCTGGCTGTCTGCTCACCTGTCCAGCTGTTTCTCTACCTGTCTGTCTGCTCACCTGTCCAGCTGTCTCTCTACCTGTCTGTTTATTCACCTGTCTGTCTGTTTACCTGTTTACATGCCTCTGTACCTGTCTGTCTGTTCACCTGTTCACCTGTCTGTCTGTTTACCTTTTTACCTGCCTCTGTACCTGTCTGTCTGTTCACCTGTTCACCTGTCTGTCTGTTTACCTGCCTCTGTACCTGTCTGTCTGTTTACCTGTTTACATGCCTCTGTACCTGTCTGTCTGTTCACCTGTTCACCTGTCTGTCTGTTTACCTGTTTACCTGCCTCTGTTCATCTGTCTGTCTGTTCACCTGTCTGTCTGTTTACCTGTTCACCTGCCTCTGTACCTGTCTGTCTGTTTACCCGTTGACCTGCCTCTGTACCTGTCTGTTCACCTGTCTGTCTGTTTACCTGTTTACCTGCCTCTGTACCTGTCTGTTCACCTGCCTCTGTACCTGTCTGTTCACCTGTCTGTCTGTTTACCTGTTTACCTGCCTCTGTACCTGTCTGTCTGTTTACCCGTTTACCTGCCTCTGTACCTGTCTGTTCACCTGTCTGTCTGTTTACCTGCCTCTGTTCACCTCGCCTGTCTGTTTACCTGTTCATCTGCCTCTGTACCTGTCTGTTCACCTGTCTGTCTGTTTACCTGTTTACCTGCCTCTGTACCTGTCTGTCTGTTTACCTGTTTACCTGCCTCTGTACCTGTCTGTTCACCTGTCTGTCTGTTTACCTGTTTACCTGCCTCTGTTCACCTGTCTGTCTGTTTACCTGTTTACCTGCCTCTGTTCACCTTGCCTGTCTGTTTACCTTTTTACCTGCCTCTGTTCATCTGTCTGTCTGTTCACCTGTCTGTCTGTTTACCTGTTTACCTGCCTCTGTACCTGTCTGTCTGTTCACCTGTTCACCTGTCTGTCTGTTTACCTGTTTACCTGCCTCTGTTCATCTGTCTGTCTGTTCACCTGTCTGTCTGTTTACCTGTTCATCTGCCTCTGTACCTGTCTGTCTGTTTGTCTGTTTACCTGTTTACCTGTCTGTTTACCTGTCTGTCTGTTTACCTGTTTACCTGCCTCTGTTCTCCTTGCCTGTCTGTTTACCTGTTCATCTGCCTCTGTACCTGTCTGTTCACCTGTCTGTCTGTTTACCTGTTTACCTGCCTCTGTACCTGTCTGTCTGTTTACCTGTTTACCTGCCTCTGTTCACCTTGCCTGTCTGTTTACCTGTTCATCTGCCTCTGTACCTGTCTGTTCACCTGTCTGTCTGTTTACCTGTTTACCTGCCTCTGTACCTGTCTGTCTGTTTACCTGTTT
>NC_060161.1:35728444-35730174 GCF_021292245.1 Micropterus dolomieu
TGTCTGTCTGTTCACCTGTTCACCTGTCTGTCTGTTTACCTGTTTACCTGCCTCTGTTCATCTGTCTGTCTGTTCACCTGTCTGTCTGTTTACCTGTTTACCTGCATCTGTTCACCTGTCTGTCTGTTTACCTGCCTCTGTTCATCTGTCTGTCTGTTTACCTGTTCACCTGCCTCTGTACCTGTCTGTCTGTTTACCCGTTGACCTGCCTTTGTACCTGTCTGTTCACCTGTCTGTCTGTTTACCTGTTTACCTGCCTCTGTACCTGTCTGTTCACCTGTCTGTCTGTTTACCTGTTTACCTGCCTCTGTACCTGTCTGTCTGTTTACCCGTTTACCTGCCTCTGTACCTGTCTGTTCACCTGTCTGTCTGTTTACCTGCCTCTGTTCACCTCGCCTGTCTGTTTACCTGTTCATCTGCCTCTGTACCTGTCTGTTCACCTGTCTGTCTGTTTACCTGTTTACCTGCCTCTGTACCTGTCTGTCTGTTTACCTGTTTACCTGCCTCTGTACCTGTCTGTTCACCTGTCTGTCTGTTTACCTGTTTACCTGCCTCTGTTCACCTGTCTGTCTGTTTACCTGTTTACCTGCCTCTGTTCACCTTGCCTGTCTGTTTACCTTTTTACCTGCCTCTGTTCATCTGTCTGTCTGTTCACCTGTCTGTCTGTTTACCTGTTTACCTGCCTCTGTACCTGTCTGTCTGTTCACCTGTTCACCTGTCTGTCTGTTTACCTGTTTACCTGCCTCTGTTCATCTGTCTGTCTGTTCACCTGTCTGTCTGTTTACCTGTTTACCTGCATCTGTTCACCTGTCTGTCTGTTTACCTGCCTCTGTTCATCTGTCTGTCTGTTTACCTGTTCACCTGCCTCTGTACCTGTCTGTCTGTTTACCCGTTGACCTGCCTTTGTACCTGTCTGTTCACCTGTCTGTCTGTTTACCTGTTTACCTGCCTCTGTACCTGTCTGTTCACCTGTCTGTCTGTTTACCTGTTTACCTGCCTCTGTACCTGTCTGTCTGTTTACCCGTTTACCTGCCTCTGTACCTGTCTGTTCACCTGTCTGTCTGTTTACCTGCCTCTGTTCACCTGTCTGTCTGTTTACCCGTTTACCTGCCTCTGTACCTGTCTGTTCACCTGTCTGTCTGTTTACCTGTTCATCTGCCTCTGTACCTGTCTGTTCACCTGTCTGTCTGTTTACCTGTTTACCTGCCTCTGTACCTGTCTGTCTGTTTACCCGTTTACCTGCCTCTGTTCACCTGTCTGTCTGTTTACCTGTTTACCTGCCTCTGTTCACCTGTCTGTCTGTTTACCTGTTTACCTGCCTCTGTTCACCTGTCTGTCTGTTTACCTGTTTACCTGCCGTGTTAAATAACTTCCGCCCTATCTCTGTTTTGCCTTTTGTCTCTAAGGTGTTAGAAAAAGTTGTGCTTGACCAACTCCAGATCTTTCTAAAACGCAATGATATTTCTGAAAAATTTCAATCTGGTTTTAAGTCTGCTCACAGTACTGAATCTGCTCTGCTGAGAGTTTTAAATGACATCTATCGTTCCACTGACACTGGTGACTCTGTGGCTCTTATTCTTCTGGATCTGTCGGCAGCTTTTGATACGATCGACCACTCCATCCTGATATCCAGACTAGAATGTGATGTGGGGCTAAAAGGCATCGTCCTCCAGTGGTTCCAGTCTTATCTCTCGGGTCGTACTTTCAGAGTAAAGCTAGGAAATTGCTCA
>NC_060161.1:35730274-35732776 GCF_021292245.1 Micropterus dolomieu
TGTCTGTTCACCTGGCTGTCTGTTTACCTGCTTCTGTACCTGTCTGTTCACCTGGCTGTCTGTTTACCTGTTTACCTGCCTCTGTTCACCTGTCTGTCTGTTTACCTGTTCACCTGCCTCTGTACCTGTCTGTCTGTTTACCTGTTCATCTGCCTCTGTTCACCTGTCTGTCTGTTTACCTGTTCACCTGTCTCTGTACCTGTCTGTCTGTTCACCTGCCTCTGTATCTGTTTACCTGTTTACCTGCCTCTGTTCACCTGTCTGTCTGTTTACCTGTTCATCTGCCTCTGTACCTGTCTGTCTGTTTACCTGTTCACCTGCCTCTGTACCTGTCTGTTCACCTGGCTGTCTGTTTACCTGCTTCTGTACCTGTCTGTTCACCTGGCTGTCTGTTTACCTGCCTCTGTTCACCTGTCTGTCTGTTTACCTGTTCACCTGCCTCTGTACCTGTCTGTTCACCTGTCTGTCTGTTTACCTGCTTCTGTACCTGTCTGTTCACCTGGCTGTCTGTTTACCTGTTCACCTGCCTCTGTACCTGTCTGTTCACCTGTCTGTCTGTTCACCTGTTCACCTGCCTCTGTACCTGTCTGTTCACCTGGCTGTCTGTTTACCTGCTTCTGTACCTGTCTGTTCACCTGGCTGTCTGTTCACCTGTTTACCTGCCTCTGTTCACCTGTCTGTCTGTTTACCTGTTCATCTGCCTCTGTACCTGTCTGTCTGTTTACCTGTTCACCTGCCTCTGTACCTGTCTGTCTGTTTACCTGTTCACCTGCCTCTGTTCACCTGTCTGTCTGTTTACCTGTTCACCTGCCTCTGTACCTGTCTGTTCACCTGGCTGTCTGTTTACCTGCTTCTGTACCTGTCTGTTTACCTGTTCACCTGCCTCTGTACCTGTCTGTCTGTTTACCTGTTCATCTGCCTCTGTTCACCTGTCTGTCTGTTTACCTGTTCACCTGCTTCTGTACCTGTCTGTTCACCTGGCTGTCTGTTCACCTGTTTACCTGCCTCTGTTCACCTGTCTGTCTGTTTACCTGTTCATCTGCCTCTGTACCTGTCTGTCTGTTTACCTGTTCACCTGCCTCTGTACCTGTCTGTTCACCTGGCTGTCTGTTTACCTGCTTCTGTACCTGTCTGTTCACCTGGCTGTCTGTTCACCTGTTTACCTGCCTCTGTTCACCTGTCTGTCTGTTTACCTGTTCATCTGCCTCTGTACCTGTCTGTCTGTTTACCTGTTCACCTGCCTCTGTACCTGTCTGTTCACTACTACTGCTACTACTGCTACTACTACTACTGCTACTACTACTGCTACTACCGCTACTACTACTGCTACTACCGCTACTACTACTGCTACTACGACTACTACTGCTACTACTACTACTACTGCTACTGCTACTACTACTACTGCTACTACTACTGCTACTGCTACTACTGCTACTGCTACTACTACTGCTACTACTACTACTGCTACTACCGCTACTACTACTGCTACTGCTACTGCTACTACTGCTACTACCGCTACTACTGCTACTATTACTACTGCTACTGCTACTACTGCTACTACCGCTACTACTACTGCTGCTACTACTACTACTGCTACTACCGCTACTACTACTGCTACCGCTACTACTACTACTGCTACTACTACTACTGCTACTACTACTGCTACTACCGCTACTACTACTGCTACTGCTACTACTACTACTGCTACTACCGCTACTGCTACTGCTACTACTACTGCTACTACTACTGCTACTACTACTACCGCTACTACTACTGCAGCAACGACGGTCCTCTTCTGTTGATTACTTTTCTTTTTCCCAAAGAGATCGAGGCTTCTCTCTCTGTGACCGCTGTGTCTCTGGCGGTCAGGGGAAGTCGTTGGTGGTGATGGTGCAGTGGATAAGACTCATCCATCCACCAACGTGTCCCTGAACAAGACTCTAAACCCCTCGCTGCTCCAGAGGCGTGTGACCTCTGACATGTGCAGCAGCTGTAAGTCACTTTGGATAAAAGCGTCAGCTAAATGATTTTAGTTTCCAACAGCACCAACTGACAGCACCTGTCTCCTTTTTAGGTTCAATCTTTTTTATGTAAAATAAAATATTTAAATAGTATATTTTAAGATATAAGGGATGCAACTTTAAAGCCAAAAAAAAATAAAAAATAAAAAATACTTTGATCGCGGTGCTGAAATAGACATGACAGCACCGGTCACTCACAGAATCACTTCCTCTTTGTAGGTTTGCCAGCAAAATAAAAGCACGAGAAGCTTGTTTGCTGTAATGTTTTACATGGAGTTGAATTGAGAGCTTTTACTTAGTTACTTTTTTACTAAACGTGATTCTCCTGAATGTCCTCTGCCTGGAGATACTGGGGAAATGTTGGTACCCGCCAATGCCTATCGTATCTGAGATTTAAGGCTGATCCAATACAATCCAGATGTGATTTGATAATTGTTCTGTTCATAATCAGTATGATTTTTTAATAATTAGTTATTCTACC
>NC_060161.1:35735376-35741198 GCF_021292245.1 Micropterus dolomieu
CAGCATCACTGATCTGATTTAACTGAATATTCTCTGATCTAGCTCAGTGGATCTGAATATACTGTACCTGTATTTACCCTCTTTTTGAAACGCTCCATTTTAGCACCTGTCTCGTTAAAGCCCCCATCCTGAAAAAGCCCAGTCTGCTCTGATTGGCCTGCGAGAAAAATATGCCACTGCTTTGCAAAGACGGTACTTAAACCTTGAGTGGGGATACTCAGATGGGAAGGCGGTGGTTTAATAAAGTTGTATCTTATTTTATCTTATGTTCTAATAAGCCTGCATGTGACATAGGAAGGAGAACCAAATCTGAATGGCTTGTTGAAGCACATGTTTTGTGATCTAGGCAACCCACAAAAATCTGTCTGGGTTGTCTTATTTCACAGTTTGATACCCAAATGAGGAGAATAAAGGGGAGTTTTTCATGATGTCTCCCCTCTAGGGCTGGACGTCTAATTGAAGTAATTGAAACCCAAATTCCGAGCTCTAACGGCTGTAATTTTACCATTTCAGTTATTTAGGTGTTTTATTTCCTGTTAAAATGTCCCCCAGTGTGTGTGCCCACCCTGTCCTGCTCAGCTCCCAGAGTCTGGAGCACAGGGAGATGTTAGCTAGTACTAACTGCCTTCATTTTCCAGCAGCATTTATTTATGGACACACTTTGACCCACACTGTTCATTTACTGCCACACTTACAACAACCTCGCTCACTTTCACCGTCACTTTCAGCTGCTCACTCTCTCACATTTGGTCACATGCACACAACACTGTTACACGAGATTAATGCGCATTGATATTAATTGATCATGTGAAATATCAGTAGCGGCACTCGTTCAGTGAGCAGTGAGTACGTCTGTTGTGTGCACTTCAACATTATCTTATCAGTTAACATTTACTTAATCGTTTTTTTACATTTGTGAGTCTAAAAAACCACCTCACCTACAATAGTTGAGCATGTTTGCTGTACAAGCCTGGTCAGTGAACTAGGAGGGCAAAAAACTAAATAATCATTCATTAGTTGTAATCGCGGTAAAATGTTCACTTAATCTGGATTTTGATTTTAGGTCAAATCTTCCAGCCCAAGTCTAGTCCAGCCCCCTTTAAAATGACTAATCTCTGTGGATTTTATGTAATTTGTGATTGCCATTATCAGTTGAGTAATCAGCCATTCTTTTATCCTTTGCAGAATGAACACATCGACCATCCCCCACTCTTCCACTACTGATGATTTTCTTGGGTGTCATGTGAGGGTTATGGCATTCCCACTTCTCCACTTGCCTCATCAGTGTTTCCCGTAAAGCCACCAAAACAATGTGTATAAACATTTTACAGTTTTTTCTGGGTTTCACGTGACTAGTTGGAGTTGGATATTGTATTTTGGCTATAAAATCTTTGTTATTTATACCATGGTCATGGAAAATGGTTAAAATCTAAATGGCTGGCAGTAATCATCTATCAAGACAAACTTATCGCTTGTGTGTCTCCTGGCTTTAGCTTTATATGTAGAGTATGGTATCTATCTTCTCATCTCTCTCAGGGAGAAAGCAAATCTTACTATCATCATTACTAATGGTACACTACACTATGCAAGACTGATAGCAATGTCAATGTATTGAGCTTTTTAACTAAGCCACACTGTTGCTATTATTAGAGTTTAATACTAATGCATTCATTTAAAAACAACACCTGTGTCATAGGTGTGTGGTTACTGTACGGTTACTAGAAAATAATCACCTGCACCTGCAAGTCAACTGGAGTGAAGTTTCTTGTTCCTGCAGTTGTTAAAGACAGAAATGAGCTGTAAAATGTGTTTATTAGATTGAATGTTAGTTTAGCAATTATCTACTTTGTTTTAAGTTTCTGTCCTCTCTTTTTATCTCAAACTTTTCAAATAAGATTTAAAATGTGTCTCTCATCTGTTCTATCACTTTCTTTGTTGAAATTCTGTGTAGGACAAATAGAAACAGTCTTTGTAACAGAGTGTAACAGTAGTTTTGACTGTCCATGCTTTTTAAATTCAAAAGAAAAAAGTAAGAGTTTAAAATGCAAGGAAAATGAAAAGGAAAGTAAAACAAGAAATCTTAGTGATATACAAGTCACTACTTGTTATACATTATATAGATCAGCTCCTGCCATCACAAAAAATCCACATTTTTGTATATGTTTTGTGGGTATAGATCAAGGTTATGAAAGAGGCCAGAACTAATAAATGGAGCTGGTCCAGATGTGAAAACCGGATCCTCAACAGTATCTTAGAGACTCTGGGCCAGATCCAGTATGGAACTGGTCCAGATCTGGCCCACATTTGGGCCAAATGACTACATAATAATTGTCATCCGTTCTGGAGCTGGACCAGCGCCGGCCCACATGTGAAAACCGGATCCGCGCCGGCATTGGCCCGTTGTGCTAAAGGACACCGGCCCGGGTCCGTTTTACAGATCTGGCCCAGAACTGATGAAGGATCTGGGCCTGTAATTAATTTGTAATTGTAAGGAGGAATGTGTTTTTGGAGGAAGGAAGAAAATGACCAACAGAAGACAGAGAATGGCAGAAGAGCAGCTGACATAATGTTAAAGGCAGGCAGGTGAAGCTGAAGAACTAATCAAAGTACAGCGGAGGATTCAGACGTCTCTGTTGGCCTCGTCTGTGTGGAGCCATTTTCACACAGTGTTCCAAAGCAGGCGTGATTTAAGTGTGTGAAATGCAACAAATGGGCCGACGATGCTGCACCTCAGGCCAGAACTCTGACTCTGAACACACGTCTGATTAGTCAGAAACAGACGTCGTACAGAAATGCACATTGTTGCATTAGTGTGTTCAAACAGCACATCTGTTTAGTTAAGAAGTTACACATTTAAGCAAGTTCTCTGCAGCTTTACGTTCAGTCAGCAGAGAACTGTCTGCACTCCAGAGAACGTAGGAGCGACTTTTTTTAAATAAAGCACTTAAATGCTCATTTTAATGACTTTTGAAAACAGAATGTACTTATCAGTGTGGCTGAAAGAGTCTTTGTAGTGACAGAAGATGGAGAACAGACTGGGCAGGGTCAGAGAGAGGGAGTATAATATAACTAGAACAAAAGCGAACAGCTGCTAGTTAATGGAGCCACAGTACAAATGTCTTTAGTTATCCTAACGTTATACTTGATGTAGCTGTCTGTGATGTTTCCTGTGTCTCACTTGGCCCTGACTCTCCCTGCAACAAACGTTTGTGAACACAGAACTGTCTTCAAAGCAAACTCTGGTGACACGCTGTGGGAATAACAAAGTCTTTTTACTACGTTACTAGATATCCATTCAACTTACAAGCTTTATTTCTGCTCCTCCTCCTGTGACCTCTGACCTCTTCCTCTTAAAATACTGCAGGACGCTCGTCTCTGTGAGAACACTGACTACTTAATAATAGTTTATGGACAGGTAGCAGAGACACATGCTCACCTCAGGACACAGCGTTTTTCACAGACTCTCAGATGTGTTGAGGCCTCTGGCTCTTCAGACACCTTTTTCCTGCGTTCTTTACAATTTTATGAAAGTAGAGCACAAAACTAAATGAGCCATTAAAAACATCCCTCTGTAAAGAAATCACTTCAGCTGAGCCCTTGAGTAGATAACTAAATAAGCCATATCATCATCAATCTGACCATAAACTGCTGCTTTGGCTCTGACTCTGTTCTGCTGTTGACCTCATACGGGGAGAGGAAGCCGTCGTCATGCGTAAAGCCCAACGGGGCTGGTTTATCCACCCATATTTTCTCTCTCTGTGCTTCTCAAAGATGATTGTTTCCTGAATAAATAACAGCTGGTAGCTGCTGAGTGAAAGCCGAGATTAGTTTCACCGGCGACATTCTGGTTATCGACTCACGTCGCTGTTAAACAGTAGGCTATGAAAAAAACCAACAGGCTGATGTCCATCAGAAGAAAGCGATGCTCTTTTCAACAACAGGATACTGTTAATATATCAGAATCATTCTAGCGATCACCAGACTTACATGTTACAGTGTGAAGTTTGCTCTGCTAAAGACGCTTTTAATGCTCCGTTAATGGAAAGTGAAAGTATTTATTTACCGGCTTGTTACAGAGCGACGCAGGCTGCTTTCCAACAGGTCACCAGTGTCATGGTGTGGCTCACTGGATTTCAGTTGTATTAGTAGAACAATAAAGCCTTAAACTGCACACAGCCCGGCTGACAGCTCATCGGGTTAACGAAGCGTATTGCAGGTCACAGACTGGTGAAGTTACGAAGGTATGAATGGAAAATGGAATTAAAAGTAGATTACTGGCCCAAAGAAAATACTGGAGTAAAGAGTAAAAGTAGGCTACAGTTTTAAAAAGGTGCCAATGACTTCTTTTATTTATTTATTTAGCTAAATTATGTTACTTGTAAGAAGTCACTGCCCCCCCCAGCAGGCGTCCTCACTGCTGTCTGCAGGTACAAAAAGAACAGCACTACATAAACACAATATTGAGGCACTTTGCTGCACCTGCCTCGAGCCAACTCTTTATTTCTCCCTTAACTTTTCAGACATTTGCGTTGTGTCGCAGGTTTTCTATCGGCTACATGATTTTTGTCCACGTTCCAACCGTTTAATCACGTCTGACGTGGAGTCTGTGATTGATTGATTGATTAATTAGTCACTCAAACCGCTTGGCTATGAGCCAACTCCAAAATCGCCAAAAAAAGTGGGGGGGACAAAACACAGATTTTGAAATGTGGGGGGGACATGTCCCCCTCATGTGTAATGGCTCCTACGGTACATTTGTATCTCGTCTCCTTATGAAGTTGTAGTACAGCTCCATAATGAGATAAGATCTGAAGATGTGATGAACCAAGACTTCATTCTTTCACTGGGTGTGACGTCTGTACCATTGTGACAGTGTGACAACATACTCTTCCCTACATACAGAAAAGAGGAGGTAAAGGTAAAATCTGATGCACACTAACAGATTGAGCCCGTTTCCACAGGAGAAGACCGCTGTGGATGGGATGTGAACAACAACGGAGGTGTGTTATCAGACAGCCTGGCAGCTCAAGTCAAAGTAATAATCTGTGCCTAAAGGAAGGAACCAAAAGTTCATTGTTTGTTCTGAAGGGACAAGTTTCAGCAACGCACCTCGAAAGAACCAGGCAGGGGGAAGCCTGACTACTGAGTGGAGAGTGTGTGCTGGACGTAGTGGCAGCCAAAGACAGCAGGAAATCAGATTCATTGTCTCAGCGGGAAAAAGACAATTCAGCTCATGAAGACTGGTCGTGAAACTGGTGGGAAAATTGTTCTGAAAGTGCGCTGGAGAACTGTAGTTGATTGTCGAGTGCCAAGAAGTTTGATTGATTCTGTGTTTAAATGGAAGATTATCATCTGATGCACCACTTTAAGTTAATGAACTGAATCTAAACCTCAGATTATATTTGAGGGTTTGATGGTGCTAGAATGAATTGTGCTCATAGTACCGTGATAGCTGTTCCAAAAAGCAGAATAATGTACATGCTTGTTGCTGTTTATTTTAAGGTTATCAAGCTTTCATCCCTACTACTACTGAACTGGAAATAAAACAACAATAGGAAGATAATCGAGTTGTCCCCAGCATCCTTCATCCTGAACCCCAAGTGGCCCCTCTTGCATCCTTCATCCTGAACCCCAAGCGGCCCCTATGTATCCTTCAATCCTGAACCCCAAGCGGCCCCTCTTGCATCCTTCATCCTGAACCCTAAGCGGCCCCTCTTGCATCCTTCGATCCTGAACCCCAAGCGGCCCCTCTTGCATCCTTCGATCCTGAACCCCAAGCGGCCCCTCTTGCATCCTTCGATCCTGAACCCCAAGCGGCCCCT
>NC_060161.1:35741298-35742703 GCF_021292245.1 Micropterus dolomieu
GATCCCGAACCCCAAGCGGCCCCTCTTGCATCCCTCAATCCTGAACCCCAAGCGGCCCCTCTTGCATCCTTCATCCTGAACCCCAAGCGGCCCCTCTTGCATCCTTCGATCCTGAACCCCAAGCGGCCCCTCTTGCATCCTTCGATCCTGAGACCCAAGCGGCCCCTCTTGTATCCTTCGATCCTGAACCCCAAGCGGCCCCTCTTGCATCCTTCGATCCTGAGACCCAAGCGGCCCCTCTTGCATCCTTCGATCCTGAACCCCAAGCGGCCCCTCTTGCATCCTTCAATCCTGAACCCCAAGCGGCCCCTCTTGTATCCTTCAATCCTGAACCCCAAGCGGCCCCTCTTGTATCCTTCGATCCTGAACCCCAAGCGGCCCCTCTTGCATCCTTCGATCCTGAACCCCAAGCGGCCCCTCTTGCAATAACTGGCTTCTTGGGTCCACCTCGGCCACTATAAACCTATCCCAAAGCCCTGCGATGAGTTGGGGTCCTCGGTTCACGTTCCAAATCAACTAGCTGAGGACGCGCTGACAGGAAAAATGGCCGGCTTGTTGTTTCAAGTAAAGCAAAGTCACTCGAACGTGGTTAACATGTTTTTGTTGAAATGCCTTTAAGTAAATGTATTAGCAGTGAGAAAATAACACGACTGATGTTAATTATTTCCCCTACATTCATTCAGGAGCGCTGCTGAATTATGGCTGCCGCTGTTAAAATTTCACACCATTATCAAGATCAATGTGGTATTAATCACGTTCAGTCACACTCTTTGCGAGCACGCCAACACTCACACTTCAGACTGCGCAGCTGAGCAGGAAAGCCAACAGTACGTCACAGTATTAGCTCAATTTATAGGAGGTTACTAGTAAGTTAGCTGCACGCCATTACTGATGTAACTGTAATAACTGAGCTCCTTTTACAGGCTCTTCCTGACGTTATGAGGTTTAGATGATGAGGCCTGAGGGATTATCATAGCATGATTTGTGTATTACTCAGGGTAACAAATCATTGTGTTTTCTTATATTGATCTCTGATGTATTTCATAGGTAGAAGTTTATATGTTGGTTTATCATTTATTAAACTAGACCTGATGTGTGTGTTTTTTGGAGAGGTGCAGAAACAGGGGGTCAGATAAGGACAAACTACCCCTCACCCAGTGTGAGGGGTAGTTTGGAATGTGGTACAAACATCTCCAAGATATCTCATTTCAGGAACTACACTTGTAATCTGCCCAGCAACAGCACGGCGATTCGTGGAGTCAGAGGACAAACATTGGGGTCAGAGGACTTGGGCCAATCATGGACTGACCTACACTTTTGTTTTATTGTTTTATGACGTGACGATGCAAACTAAAACACCGGGTCAGTTCTAGGTCCTCCGCAGTAGACCTGAATGTTGGTTATT
>NC_060161.1:35742723-35748328 GCF_021292245.1 Micropterus dolomieu
TCTGGGTTGTCATGGATTTGGTCCACTAATAAACTTGGCCAGATTTCTAGAAATGAGAGCTGCTCCTTCCCAAGTGGGATGGATGCCGTCTCTCCGGATCAGACCAGGTCTTCGCCAGAAAGTCTGCCAATGATCAACAAAGCCCACATCGTTTACAGGCTCTTCCTGACGTTATGAGGTTTAGATGATGAGGCCTGAGGGATTATCATAGCATGATTTGTGTATTACTCAGGGTAACAAATCATTGTGTTTTCTTATATTGATCTCTGATGTATTTCATAGGTAGAAGTTTATATGTTGGTTTATCATTTATTAAACTAGACCTGATGTGTGTGTTTTTTGGAGAGGTGCAGAAACAGGGGGTCAGATAAGGACAAACTACCCCTCACCCAGTGTGAGGGGTAGTTTGGAATGTGGTACAAACATCTCCAAGATATCTCATTTCAGGAACTACACTTGTAATCTGCCCAGCAACAGCACGGCGATTCGTGGAGTCAGAGGACAAACATTGGGGTCAGAGGACTTGGGCCAATCATGGACTGACCTACACTTTTGTTTTATTGTTTTATGACGTGACGATGCAAACTAAAACACCGGGTCAGTTCTAGGTCCTCCGCAGTAGACCTGAATGTTGGTTATTATCTGCTCTAACTTTCCACCTGTCTGTTCACAGATCCGGATATTCTTGGGGGAGGCCCCCTGGAACCAAATCAGAGTGTGTCAAAGCTGCAAAGCAACAATCCTCGCTCCCCAGAGAAGGACTCGTTAACTTTACCTGCTGCCATTTCCTCCCCAGCTGGGACGGGTACTGTTAGGATTGTATTGATACTCCTTATTGGTTCTGGTATTTATCTATATACCTTTATCAGGTTGTCATTACGGTTATCCCAGCTGACATCGGCCCGGACTGGACCACCTAAGGACATGTTAGCGTCACCAGCCTGCATGTGTTTGGACGGATGTTCCTCACATCAGAGCGACGTCTAGAAAGAAGAAGCTCAGACATCAGCCAGCGTCAGTCGCGCTGAGTGGGCTTCTTGTTGAAACCTGAATAAACAGACTCGTCTTGCTGCTGTTGTTGAAGCTAAAAGAAGGAATCAGGAAATGAAAGAAAAGACTTTTCATCCGAAATAAAGAAAAGCAGAAGCTGTGACAACAACAGGAAGCCTTACGATGTGGATCACTGATGTCTTCAAACTGACGCAGGAAGACAGTTAAACTTAGCGTGACGCAGTCCACAACAAAACCCAGAGCATCCAGAGGCCAAAGGAGATGATCTGTAAATCCAACAGAAACTGTCCACCAGCACACTTCCTTATTTGTCTGAAGTCATGCCCTTATCTCAATACTTACTGTGATCACACATCTACCAATACAGTAACATTATTTTTACATTTTGAAACACTTTCATACTTACCAGGCTTCTTTTTGGTCCTGCTCCCACAGTAATTAATATGTCTAGGTTTGGAGCTGAACACGCAAAAGTGTTCCCATGATCAGTGTGATGGAACGTCATTTTCCCCCTGAGCTGCAGGGCCATTGTGAAAACTCTTCAATTAACTTCAGGGTCTTCTTCAATTGGAACCTAAAATGTTATGAGCGCTTCTTAAATACCCTGTTTTTCTTCCACATGTCCGTTAACTTCTCAGTTTCCCAGGTCTATTCAAATGTGGAAAAGACTTCAGGATGGAGCGGGGAGACAGATGCAAACAGCAGACGAGCTTCAGAGAGAGAGAAACACGAGAGGACGGTCATTTGCCTTCTGGACAGGCCCGTCACCTCAACGGGAGATGGATTTAGGCTTCAAATTGAATTTGACCATCATTGAGGAGGCACTATGGTAGAAACATCACATGTGCAAAGATTCGAATACTCAGGTGCTCAAAGTGAGAAATAGAAATAAAAAGAAATGAAGTCTCTAATATGTTGAATAGTAAACCATAAAGAAAAGCCACTATCTGACAAAGCTGAGGTACTTGTGCTTTAGTATTTCCCTTTTATGTAATTATAACCATATACTCCACTGCTTCTTATCATGTATACACCACAAATCTTGATGTGTTGGTTTTGAATGTTTGTGACTGAAGGATGAAGTGTTTGAGAAAATTCTTACTCCTACTTAAAATAAATGAAGCACTCTTAGATGAACATGTTCCCTAAGTTCGTGGAAAAGTTGGCTTTGTAGAGATCCATGGTTCTTAAAGGACAGTGAATATGATGCATTGCTGTAGATTAAAATGCAACATATACATCAATGCAGCAGTCTTCACACTGACAGGGGAACATTTTACTGTACAAAACCTTCTTACTCAGTTTTTACTTTATACTTTCATAGTGAGATAGTACCTTTACATCAATTATCTGAATAGTTCTGCCAATGATTACAGCTCATGGAAATCTAAACTCCATATCTGAGAATAAATGTACAATACAGAAACATCGCTTAAATCTCTCAGTCTGGTTCAGTACACAAAGCCACTATCATGAGGAAGACTTCTGATTCAGTTGTCCAGAAGACGCTCATTGACACAGAAGCCACATAAGGTCATTGCTGAAAGGGCTGGCTGTTCAGAGTGCTGTATCAAAGCGTATTCTTAGTAAGGTGACTGGAACATCGGCTTTTTTAATGTCCACTTTCCCTCAATGTTGGAGAAGACACTGGCTACTACGTGCACTTAAGTGAAAGAAATTCCTGTTTTATTACTGGTATTTATAAAGTCACAGTTGAACAGTAAAAGTTTCTCATATTTGAATAATTTTAATATTAAACACTGTATAGAGAACATTTTTACTTTCTTCCAATTAGGCAGCCTGTAACTACTGGAAACTGTTCCCATTCTGTGCAAAGCCTCTACAGAAAAAGTAACACATCATTTGGATATAACTGCACCTTTATAAAAGTAGTATTATTAGGCTATATGTAGACATTTTACTACAAGACACAACAGCTGCAGCAGCCTCTCTACACCGTTTCAACCTGACCATTGTTTTCTCCACGAGATGGAAGAATTTAGAAAGTTGTGTGTGAAGAGTCTCCAGCTGCAGCAGCACCTGGATCATGTGTAAAATCAGGAGCGTCTGACTTCATCCAGCCAAAGTAGGCCTGGCGGAGAGGGAGCAGGGCGCAGGAGTGTACAGGGCGAGGGAGAGAAGGAGTGACCTGGCGTGATCTTTCACTCTGCTGGATGAAGACAACGCTCCTGATTTACACATGATCCATGACGATACAAAAAAACAGCAATGAATAGCAAAAGTAGTATCAAAATATCACGAATCATTTTTTCAGGGGAGCTCATGTCTTATAACGAAGAGCCAAGCTGTTTATCAGATGTTATATTATACACTATTATTATATCACATGTTCGGGTCCTAGATCGCCCAGGTAACCATTTGCTTCAGATCAGCCCAAAACAAAATGCTACCTTGATGCCGACGTTCTTAATCAATGTGTGACTGGAACAAGGAGAATCCTGGGTGTTTGAGTGGCTCGCAGGCAAACAGTGCACCACAATAAGGAAATGTTTTTGGTCGGGTGAGTTTTGCAAAGAAAGAAACTTCCTTTTTCTTAATTTCTTTTTCTGTGTGTGGCTATTATGTGGGGCTTGGACCGACAAAATGACGTAGGGCTCTGGGTAACTGAGACAACATTTCTCACCATTTTCAGAATTTATTACAATCCTTTAATGTAGAAAATAATTAGCTCGTATACAGTCATGAGACATTTTTCTTTCTGCTTTGAGTTTTAATTGGCTGCTTCTACATTTTCCAGCTTAGAGCCTACTTACATACTTGCAGAGTATTTTTACAGTGAGGTATTGGTACTTTTATTTTTTTTTTTAAGGATCTGCATAGGTCTGTTATTTTATTCACCATTGGCTAAAAAAACTAAAGGCCCCGGCTGCAAAGAGGTTGGAGAGTAATTTAGCTTCCAGGCAAGTCATTTCTTTCATCGTAAAATCAAAATGCTGTGGGGGAAAACTACAGTCCCACACTGTCCTGGCGTTAGAAGGACTGGAACTTTAACCAATCATGTGTAGTGAAATGATGGCGACGGGATCCGCCCACCTCCTGTCAAAAAGATTAACCGCGAGCGAGCAGGTTAAAGTTTCGCGAGCAGCAGAGCGTGGGATTGTTTTCCTCATATCTTCTCTTGATGTTTGACATTATTACGGCACTATAGGCACGGTTCATGAATAAATGTAACTGCACAGCAGAGAATATAAACAGCAGTGCAGGTCGGAGGTATACGGCTGGCGTGGCGTGGCCCCGACCGGTCCCTTTGGAAGGCCCCTGTTGTAAGGAACCAGAGTGGGGAGGACTTGACTCGTGAAGCAGGGTTTCTTGATAACTTCAGACGCAGATACTGGAGGACCAGGAAGTCCACATCATGCAACATGTGGACCCCCTCTACACCGAGCTCCAGCAGACGAAGATATCATTAAGTACATCCAGCAGCTCCAACACAAACGATCAGCTGGAAGCGGCGTTTCTGTTATTCACATTTAAAGTTAGACCGGCTGTTGATGTACCCGGGCGTCCCGTCTGAGTAAAGTCTCTGCAGCCAGATTTAAAGTCAGGGACACTTAATCCTCCGTTGCTCCAGAGGCGTGGCGTGGCCCCGACCCTCCCGCTCTCACGGGAAAATAAAACAATGGAACTGATTAAATGTTTCAGTGTTGTCACAGGTTTCTGCTTTGTAGAAGAGACAAAGACTTGTTGATAAGTTTATTATAGTAAAAAGCAGGAAATGAAACAGATTTTAAATCAATATTACTGATCAGTCTGACCACAGTGAGAGGAGGAAAAATAATGAACATTCTGATTTCTATAAGACCTAAATCTAAACCTCAGGGGCCGAATCACAGAAAGTTCCTGTCTTCAGTCTTAAGTTAAGACAGGAAGAGTCTAAGAGACGATTGTCCCCAATTTGGTATTACAGAAGCAAACCCTAACGAACTTTAGGAATCCTGTGTTATCTCAGGTTATAAAATCCTAAATACTCGGTCCAACTTCGGTTATCAACTTCTTGACGGAGGTTTCCAACAAAGTCTGACCTGAAGTCCAGTGATAGTTGTTGTTTCTGCTCCATTTTCAGTTTGTTTCATTAAAAAAGACCAAAATTCTGTTTCAATACTTTACTATTATTTAGTGATGGTTATTTGGTAAGAGCAGACCCAACGGGCCTGAGGTAGGCCTGCACGGTATGAGGGAAATATTCAATTCATTAGCTGTGTTTGTATGAAACATACAGGATGAGATACTGAGGACAGAGATGATTAAAGGAACCATTTCTACATGTTTAACGCCATCCCTAACCTAGCGTTCGCCTACAGCCTTTCTACTAACGAGGGTTTGGTCATCAAACACATCGCTAGAATCGATTAATAAGTTCTGCCTGTTGACGTTCAGTTGATTTTGTAAAAGCAGTAAAAGAGCAGCCGTGTGGATTAAACGAGTCAGCAAACACTAGCTGGTGGAAAAGTAAAAGTTTATTTAAGACTTTATGAAGTTAGGATGCTTCTGTAATACACTCCTCTAAATTATTACCATGGTTACCAAGCAGTTAGGATGCTTCTGTAATACACTCCTCTAAATTATTACCATG
>NC_060161.1:35748348-35755723 GCF_021292245.1 Micropterus dolomieu
AGAGGACGGTCATTTGCCTTCTGGACAGGCCCGTCACCTCAACGGGAGATGGATTTAGGCTTCAAATTGAATTTGACCATCATTGAGGAGGCACTATGGTAGAAACATCACATGTGCAAAGATTCGAATACTCAGGTGCTCAAAGTGAGAAATAGAAATAAAAAGAAATGAAGTCTCTAATATGTTGAGTAGTAACCCATAAAGAAAAGCCACTATCTGACAAAGCTGAGGTACTTGTGCTTTAGTATTTCCCTTTTATGTAATTATAACCATATACTCCACTGCTTCTTATCATGTATACACCACAAATCTTGATGTGTTGATTCTGAATGTTTGTGATTCTTACTCCTACTTAAAATAAATGAAGCACTCTTAGATGAACATGTTCCCTAAGTTCGTGAAAAAGTCGGCTTTGTAGAGATCCATGGTTCTCAAAGGACAGTGATACTAACATCCTCTTGAATATGATGCATTGCTGTAGATTAAAATGCAACATATACATCAATGCAGCAGTCTTCTTAAAGCACAACTGTTTCACACTGACAGGGGAACATTTTACTGTACAAAACCTTCTTACTCAGTTTTTACTTTATACTTTCATAGTGAGATAGTACCTTTACATCAATTATCTGAATAGTTCTGCCAATGATTACAGCTCATGGAAATCTAAACTCCATATCTGAGAATAAATGTACAATACAGAAACATCGACGGAAGAAGAGCCTTAAATCTCTCAGTCTGGTTCAGTACACAAAGCCACTATCATGACGAAGACTTCTGATTCAGTTGTCCAGAAGCCACATAAGGTCATTGCTGAAAGGGCTGGCTGTTCAGAGTGCTGTATCAAAGCGTATTCTTAGTAAGGTGACTGGAACATCGGCTTTTTTAATGTCCACTTTCCCTCAATGTTGGAGAAGACACTGGCTACTACGTGCACTTAAGTGAAAGAAATTCCTGTTTTATTACTGGTATTTATAAAGTCACAGTTGAACAGTAAAAGTTTCTCATATTTGAATAATTTTAATATTAAACACTGTATAGAGAACATTTTTACTTTCTTCCAATTAGGCAGCCTGTAACTACTGGAAACTGTTCCCATTCTGTGCAAAGCCTCTACAGAAAAAGTAACATCATTTGGATATAACTGCACCTTTATAAAAGTAAAGAATATTTTTTATTACCAACTGATCAACATTAGTGTTCATCAGTCCAACCTGCCACATCTGCTCTGGACTCCGGTTTCCTTCAGTTCTGAGTGGATGATGATTCCAGCCCAAGTGTGGGAAGAACCCTGTAGTGCACCAGAACAGGTCCTCCGTAGACCAGCTGTCCAGCAGTCCATCTGTCTCCAGGGAGCGCAGCAACGCATAGTGAAAGCCATTGTTTCTTCCTATTATTAAACTATATGTAGACGTTTTACTACAAGACACAACAGCTGCAGCAGCCTCTCTACACCGTTTCAACCTGACCATTGTTTTCTCCACGAGATGGAAGAATTTAGAAAGTTGTGTGTGAAGAGTCTCCAGCTGCAGCAGCACCTGGATCATGTGTAAAATCAGGAGCGTCTGACTTCATCCAGCCAAAGTAGGCCTGGCGGAGAGGGAGCAGGGCGCAGGAGTGTACAGGGCGAGGGAGAGAAGGTCGCGGGAGTGACCTGCCGTGATCTTTCACTCTGCTGGAAGAAGACAACGCTCCTGATTTACACATGATCCATGACGATACAGAAAAACAGCAATGAATAGCAAAAGTAGTATCAAAATATCACAAATCATTTTTTCAGGGGAGCTGAAGCTGTTTATCAGATGTTATATTATACACTATTATTATATCACATGTTCGGGTCCTAGATCGCCCAGGAAACCATTTGCTTCAGATCAGCCCAAAACAAAATGCTACCTTGATGCCGACGTTCTTAATCAATGTGTGACTGGAACAAGGAGAATCCTGGGTGTTTGAGTGGCTCGCAGGCAAACAGTGCACCACAATAAGGAAATGTTTTTGGTCGGGTGAGTTTTGCAAAGAAAGAAACTTCCTTTTTCTTAATTTCTTTTTCTGTGTGTGGCTATTATGTGGGGCTTGGACCGACAAAATGACGTAGGGCTCTGGGTAACTGAGACAACATTTCTCACCATTTTCAGAATTTATTACAATCCTTTAATGTAGAAAATAATTAGCTCGTATACAGTCATGAGACATTTTTCTTTCTGCTTTGAGTTTTAATTGGCTGCTTCTACATTTTCCAGCTTAGAGCCTACTTACATACTTGCAGAGTATTTTTACAGTGAGGTATTGGTACTTTTATTTATTTTTTTAAGGATCTGCATAGGTCTGTTATTTTATTCACCATTGGCTAAAAAAACTAAAGGCCCTGGCTGCAAAGAGGTTGGAGAGTAATTTAGCTTCCAGGCAAGTCATTTCTTTCATCGTAAAATCAAAATGCTGTGGGGGAAAACTACAGTCCCGCACTGTCCTGGCGTTAGAAGGACTGGAACTTTAACCAATCATGTGTAGTGAAATGATGGCGACTGGATCCGCCCACCTCCTGTCAAAAAGATTAGCCGCGAGCGAGCAGGTTAAAGTTTCGCGAGCAGCAGAGCGTGGGATTGTTTTCCTCATATCTTCTCGCGATGTTTGACATTATTATGGCACTATAGGCACGGTTCATGAATAAATGTAACTGCACAGGAGAGAATATAAACAGCAGTGCAGGTCGGAGGTATACGGCTGGCGTGGCGTGGCCCCGACCGGTCCCTTTGGAAGGCCCCTGTTGTAAGGAACCAGAGTGGGGAGGACTTGACTCGTGAAGCAGGGTTTCTTGATAACTTCAGACGCAGATACTGGAGGACCAGGAAGTCCACATCATGCAACATGTGGACCCCCTCTACACCGAGCTCCAGCAGACGAAGATATCATTAAGTACATCCAGCAGCTCCAACACAAACGATCAGCTGGAAGCGGCGTTTCTGTTATTCACATTTAAAGTTAGGCCGGCTGTTGATGTACCCGGGCGTCCCGTCTGAGTAAAGTCTCTGTAGCCAGATTTAAAGTCAGGGACACTTAATACTCCGTTGCTCCAGAGGCGTGGCGTGGCCCCGACCCTCCTGCTCTCACGGGAAAATAAAACAATGGAACTGATTAAATGTTTCAGTGTTGTCACAGGTTTCTGCTTTGTAGAAGAAAAAGACTTGTTGATAAGTTTATTATAGTAAATGTGTTAACAATTAAAAAGCAGGAAATGAAACAGATTTTAAATCAATATTACTGATCAGTCTGACCACAGTGAGAGGAGGAAAAATAATGAACATGATTCTGATTTCTATAAGACCTAAATCTAAACCTCAGGGGCCGAATCACAGAAAGTTCCTGTCTTCAGTCTTCAGTTAAGACAGGAAGAGTCTAAGAGAGGATTTTTCCCAATTTGGTATTACAGAAGCAAACTAACGAACTTTAGGAATCCTGTGTTATCTCAGGTTATAAAATCCTAAATACTCGTCCAACTTCGGTTATCAACTTCTTGACGGAGGTTTCCAACAAAGTCTGACTTGAGGTCCAGTGATAGTTGTTGTTTCTGCTCCATTTTCAGTTTGTTTCATTAAAAAAGACCAAAATTCTGTTTCAATACTTTACTATTATTTAGTGATGGTTATTTGGTAAGAGCAGACCCAACGGGCCTGAGGTACAACTGCACGGTATGAGGGAAATATTCAATGTGCGAGAACGTTACATATATTTTAATTTAATATTTTAAATCCAGCTAAATGTTGTTTCTAGAGCAGCAACATTAATATTTACAACAGCAAAGTAACTCAGTAACTGAAAGAACAACATCAGTCTGTATCAGTCCCTCCTCCTCTCTCCTGGCTGCAGGTAACGTTACAGGTAGAAGGAGGAGCGGCTGGTTTGTTTTTAAGACTACAGACCAGTCTGTGCTCCAGACAGACCGCTTTCTATTTAGCTTGTTTTTAACATTTGGCTAATGCCGAGCTAGCGTTAGCTGTGTTTGTATGAAACATACAGGATGAGATACTGAGGACAGAGATGATTAAAGGAACCATTTCTACAGAATCAATTAATAAGTTCTGCCTGTTGACGTTCAGTTGATTTTGTAAAAGCAGTAAAAGAGCAGCCGTGTGGATTAAACGAGTCAGCAAACACTAGCTGGTGGAAAAGTAAAAGTTTATTTAAGACTTTATGAAGTTAGGATGTTTCTGTAATACATTTATTATTAATTTGAGTTAGGATCTGTTAATCTGTAATAATTTCCTGACCCTTATTACCATGGTTACCAAGCAGTTAGGAAGTTTCTGTAATACGGGTCCAGAGCTCTGATCCCTGGAGACGGGACAGCAGCTTAGTCTCTTAGCAAAGACCCTCAGGAGGGCCACGAACTGTCCTCAGGCTCCGGGACAATCACAGGTACAGGCGTGATCAGAGGCAGAGAAACAAAGCTGTCAAATTGTAGTTTTCCTTAATTATGAATGATTTAGTTTCATATTTACACGTAACAAAGTTTCACTGCAGTCAGTTACAGTCAGAGATAATACTTTAAACATTACAGAGGCACTTTGAAGCAGAACACGCAGCTACCGGACCGGACCCGGTCTCCTGTTCCTAGAGAACACGCGGCTACCGGGCCCGACCCGGTCTGCTGTTCCTAAAGAACACGCGGCTACCGGCCCGACCCGGTCTCCTGTTCCTAGAGAACACGCAGCTACCGGGCCCGACCCGGTCTCCTGTTCCTAGAGAACACGCGGCTACCGGGCCGACCCGGTCTCCTGTTCCTAAAGAACACGCAGCTACCGGGCCCGACCCGGTCTCCTGTTCCTAGAGAACACGCGGCTACCGGCCCGACCCGGTCTCCTGTTCCTAGAGAACACGCAGCTACCGGGCCCGACCCGGTCTGCTGTTCCTAAAGAACACGCAGCTACTGGGCCCGACCCGGTCTCCTAGTAGACCGGGTCGACGTGTACAGGAACCAGCTGATGCGTTTAACATGAAGCAAAGCTCGAGCAGTAAAATACATTTCATCAATACTGAGATGAGTCCTCCTGTCTTCATCTGTCCTCCATCAGCTGTTTCACCTCCCTGTTCTGATCCAGAGACAGACCGGATCGACGATCACAGATTAAACAGCATAATCAGCCATCAGAGGAGTTTCATCAGTGGAGTTGCTCCTCTCTGCAAAGGAGACAGAGGACAGTAAGAGACAAACACAGAGACTGAGAGGAGACAGAGGACAGTCAGACAGAGACAAACACAGAGACTCAGAAGAGGCAGAGGACAGTAAGAGACAAACACAGAGACTGAGAGGAGACAGAAGACAGACAGAGACACACACAGAGACTCAGAAGAGACAGAGGACAGTAAGAGACAAACACAGAGATTGAGAGGAGACAGAGGACAGTAAGAGACAAACACAGAGACTGAGAGGAGACAGAGGACAGTAAGAGACAAACACAGAGACTGAGGACAGAGACAAACACAGAGACTGAGAGGAGACAGAGGACAGTAAGAGACAAACACAGAGACTGAGGACAGAGACAAACACAGAGACTGAGAGGAGACAGAGGACAGTAAGAGACAAACAGAGACTGAGAGGAGACAGAGGACAGTAAGAGACAAACACAGAGACTGAGGACAGAGACACACACAGAGACTCAGAAGAGACAGAAAAGACAGACAGAGACAAACACAGAGACTCAGAAGAGACAAGAGGACAGTAAGAGACAAACACAGAGACTCAGAAGAGACAGAGGACAGAGAGACAGAGATACAGGGACTCAGAGGAGACAGGAAAGACAGACAGAGAAACAGAGACTCACAAGAGACAGAGGACAGACAGAGACACACACAGAGACTCAGTCTGCATACTGACCTGAGACCCTTAGCTCAACTGTTGTCTCTTTCCTGATGTTCCCCTCATTGCTGTAGACTCTGCAGATGTATCGTCCTCCGTCTCTGACTGTGGGGGATTTCAGGGTCAGACTGAAGTCTCACAGAGTCAGACAGAGACAAACACAGAGACTGAGAGGAGACAGAAGACAGACAGAGACACACACAGAGACTCAGAAGAGACAAACACAGAGACTGAGAGGAGACAGAGGACAGTAAGAGACAAACACAGAGACTGAGAGGAGACAGAGGACAGTAAGAGACAAACACAGAGACTGAGGACAGAGACAAACACAGAGACTGAGGACAGAGACAAACACAGAGACTGAGAGGAGACAGAGGACAGTAAGAGACAAACACAGAGACTGAGAGGAGACAGAGGACAGTAAGAGACAAACACAGAGACTGAGGACAGAGACAAACACAGAGACTGAGAGGAGACAGAGGACAGTAAGAGACAAACACAGAGACTCAGTCTGCATACTGACCTGAGACCCTTAGCTCAACTGTTGTCTCTTTCCTGATGTCCCCCTCCTTGCTGTAGACTCTGCAGATGTATCGTCCTCCGTCTCTGACTGAGGGGGATTTCAGGATCAGACTGAAGTCTCCCTGTTTCATCTCTGTGCGTCCTCTGTAAGACGGGTCCTGTTGGTCCTGCCGGCCAGAGCCGTCCTCGTACATGTAAGCCATGATTGTGGGTCTGGGTTTAAACCGTCTCCACTCCACTGTGACGTCCTTAGGCAGGTGATCTGTGACCTCGAAGGGCAGGAGGACAGACTCCACCCCCTCCTCCACCTCCACCTGATGGACTGAGAGGACAACAAAGCACAACATGAGCTGTTTCACCTGCATGTTCTCTCTGATCTAGAGTCAGATCAAAGGAGCGCTCCCCACGCGCCACTGCCCGACTAAACAAGCCTCTTTTTCCACAATCCACCTTGGCCGAAGAAGCTTTTCCATACAAGGCCGGGCTTTCTTCTGCCTCTCGGACGTCTCCCGATTGCAGATAAATACATTTACATCATCAGCATATGCTGGTGCAACAACGGGGGGCTTCTGAGCCAGCTCTCGTAGGGAGAGACCCCTCAGTCTGCTCCTCAACCTGAAGAGGAGAGGCCTAATGGCATTTTCAATCTATTTAATAAGACCATGGAGAGAATCTTATGGTCCATGCATTAAGGAGCTGGTCTCCAGTTCTTTAAAAGGGCTACATCTCCCTTTTTAGGCAGCAGAGAAAGAAGTGCACGCCTACAGGATGTCCTGAAGTCGGTCCCATGACGTTCTGAAATCCAACAATAACCCAGAACAACAGTCAAAACTCCGGAAAGGGTTCTCTTCGTCTGGCGCTTCCTCACGTTTCCAAACTTGTTAGTAATCCCTGTTTTGAAGGGATCTCTTTTTGTTATCTTGTGTTTATGTTTTTGCATCACCGATTTGCCCAACTTTTGTTGTTTAAACCTTGTAAAACTCCTGTGAATCCACC